>NC_088226.1:15888064-16035564 GCF_036934945.1 Oncorhynchus masou masou | reverse complement strand
CTCCCAGTCCATGTCTAGACATAAACAAAACAAAAATGAAAAACATCACTCTGACATCCCCTCAGCCTCATCTCTGTGTGTGTGTGTGTGTGTGTGTGTGTGTGTGTGTGTGTGTGTGTGTGTGTGTGTGTGTGTGTGTGTGTGTGTGTGTGTGTGTGTGTGTGTGTGTGTGTGTGCGTGTGTGTGTGTGTGTGTGTGTGTGTGTGTGTGTGTGTGTGTGTGTAGAGGAGAGAGGGAGGGAGGGAAGGAAGGGGGAGAGGAGGGATGGGAGCTAAAATGTGTTTGGACAGCAAAGTGAGAGAAAAGTATTTCTGCTCTGGAGTTGCTGTGTGTATATGCTGCTGCTGATCTGGCCACTTTGAAGTGTGGAGGCTTTGATTTGGCCAGGGAGTCGTTTTTTTATCCCTGTACACAGAGCTGGAGAACAATAGGTTTTAAAATCATTTTGACTGGAAATCAATCAATTGCTGATTCCAGACCAGGACTTCTGGCGTTGGATGTGGTTTTGAGTCTCTGGGCAGATCAGGTGTTGCCAGAGTACAAGACAGAGTTGGAATTGGTTTCCAACTGGGCAATGTGACTCACCTGGGGCTGTATCAACAAAGTGTCTTAGAGTTGGAATGCTGATCTGGGATCAGGTCCTCATGGTCTTATTCATCAAGCTTTAAAAGGCTAAACTGATCCTAGATCAGCACTTATACTCAGAGAGGCTTTGTGGACACGAGCCCAGGTTACTTCTCAGTCGCCCCAAGTGGAGAACTGTCGCACTAAAGTCCACCAACGGGATTAAAATGGAGTGTTCTGTACAGTCTGACCCCTCACTCTTCATCAACACAATGGCACTGATTGCGGATACCACAGCTGGACCTCAATGCAAAGTCCATGCAGTACGGACGCATTACGTGCCTGAAAAGAAACAGCTGGGGAAATTCTTTGGAGATAACAAGTGTGGTAATCATGTGATGACCCCTATTCAGAGTACCTACAATGAACCGTGTGACTTAAATCATTCCATATTGTGATACTGTTACATGCAGGGTTTAAACCCTGGTCTCCCACAGGAGCAACCAACAAGAACAAGAAGAAATTCCCTTTTGGACCTAGGGCAGACACTGGTTTGGAAGTTCGGGGCTTACTCATCACGTGACCTTTACCGACTCATGTCACTACAGTCAATAATGTAGTGGACATGATACTGGTTGCCACTGATATTCCAGAATAACTGGATTCAGACAAGAGTAATGAAAAGCATTGATTATAAAAGCTAGCCAAGCTGATCTTAATCTAGAACAAATTTTGATTAGGAGAGTTACCTCAAAGGAGACCCATTACACTGTTGTGTTTCAGAGGAGAGGAATAGGGAAGATCCAAACTTTCTCTCTCTCTCTCTCTCTCTCTTGCTCTCTCTCTCTCTCTCTCTCTCTCTCTCTCTCTCTCTCTCTCTCTCTCTCTCTCTCTCTCAGCCTAACAGCTGCTTCCCCTCTGGCTTGCCTCCAAATGGATGACTGAGGGTGGAGAGTGAATGGGTTTTAAATTTCACTTGTTAACGGCCCTCTCTCTCCCTCCTACTCCCGTCCCTCCCCCGCTCTCCCCTGCCTTCTCTTACCTAGCGGAGAGTAAGCCAAGAACAGGAGGGTAGGAAGAGAAGAGGTAAAGACGAGTAGGATCTAAAACGGGGGAGGATCTAGACATGAAAACAGAAAGCTGAAGAGGATATTGATTAAGCTGGGCTGCTTGCAATAGTTCAAGGCTGCTACTCAGCCCCCTAGCTAAGACGGTAGCTAACATGCTGTACACGAGGAACCCACACCTCATTATCATCATCATCATCATGACATCTTGTGTGGGTTTCAACCTGAGCCACTTTACATTGACGTACTGTGTCATGCAGTGTCAGCGCTCTGCCCCCCCACTGCTGTAACACCCATTACTAATGCATCAACGCAGGTCATTCATAGGAAATACAAATAATGATCCATGCTGGGACGGTTGCCATGGGGGGTAAAGTGTGTTTGTGTCATTAAGCTGTTGTGAACCATATGCACTGCGGGTGGTTTAGCTATTATACACTGGTACTATTAAGGGCCTTTGGGCTCATAGACAGGTCATCAAGATGTAAATGACTATCAAGCAGGGATTTCAACTCAAACTTCCCTCGTTGGTGTAAGAGTAAAGTGTATTACCATGACACACACACACAAGGACACACACACACACACAATTTTTTCTTTACTTTCTAAACTCTATGATCAAACACCATACATGTAATTGGCTAGTTGCCAAGGAAACAGTTCAATCAAATGAGTCCTCCCTAACACACCACTAGACTCTGCTAATGTTGTCACTTCAGAAGGCAGAGCTTTGAAGAACCAAACACACACCTGGTTTCTCATGTAGATGATTGAAGAAAAGTAGACGCTAAGCACTGAGTCATTGCTTTGGCCTCCGTCCCTCTTCTCTGTGACCAACTGATCTTCTAAATAAAAAATAAATATCAATGCATGCCAGACACATCTGTTAGTACCTAAAAGCACGGATCATGGATGCAACATGGATGTTTGGCGATGATGATGCAGGTTTGTTTTTGAAAACAAATTATAGCAGTTTGTCCAGCAGCCTCTGACTCAGAACAGTATTGGAATTGTTTTAAAGAGGGTCATACTGTGGATCATTTAGCCAATTGATTTTGAATTTTAGGACCCCTTTAGGCATAAAAAAAATATATACAAAAATGATTTGATCAAATGTTGATTTTGGGCTACTGCTATAGCCCATAGAAACACACTGAGTAACACATTCATAAATGCCTAAACAGAGTCAAAAAATAAATCATAAGGAATAAGGTTTTGAAGTGTCTATACTATATCTAGGAGATACAGTATAACAAGGCTCAGGAAATATACAGTGAGCTCCAGAAGTATTGGGACAGTGACTTGATTTTGGGCTCCATACCCCAGCACTTTGGATTTGAAATGATACAATGACTGTTAGTAGACTGTCAGATTTGAAAGTGCAGACTGTCAGCTTTAATCCAATCTTGTCATCTATATCGGGTGAACAATTTAGAAATCACAGCACTTTTTTGTACATAGTCCCCCCATTTTAGGGGACCAAAAGTTTATGGACAAATTCATTTATATGTGTATTAAGGTAGTAAAAAGTGAAGTATTTGGTCCTATATTCAAAGCAGTCAATGGCTAAATCAAGCTAACAAATTTCTTAGATGCATTTGCTGTTTGTTTTTGGTTGTGTTTTGGATCATTTTGTGTCCAATGGAAATGAATGGTAAATAATACATTGTGTTATGGAGTCACCTTTCTTGTAAATAAGAATATGTTTCTAAACACTTCATGTGGATGCTGCCGTGATTACGGATAATGCTGAATGAATCGTGAATAATGACGAGTGGGAAGGTTACAGAGGCATAAATATCATTCCCCCCCCAAAAATGCTAACCTCCCCTGTTATTGTAACGGTGAGAGGTTATCATGTCTTGGGGTATGATATTTGTGCATCATCTGTAACTTTCTCTATCATCATTATTCACAAATGGTTACAATACTACATACAGAAGTTGACCCAGCGACGTTACCAACTTCAGACGAGTCCCGTGGGTCTTGTGGGAGGTCGTATAGCAAAACGGAGAACACCATTGTATTTATATCTATCAATAGAGTGGCCATGTTGTTGTAGGCCAAACCATTTGAATGCTACAGACGTTTTTTTGTGAGAAGAACAATGTTTGCGATGTCTCCTGGTTCTGACCAACAGAGCTAGAGCTCTGCCACTTTCCAATGCGTCTGTGGAACACGGTGGATTGAGATCAGTGGAGGCTGCTGAAGGGAGAACTGCTCATGATAATGGCCGGGACCGAGCAAATGGAACGTCATGGAACACCTGGAAACCATGTGTTTGATGTATTTAATACCATTCCACTGATTCTGCTCCAGTCAATACAACGAGCACATTCTCCCCCATCTAAACCCCCCCCCCCCAGAAATCTCTAGCTGTGAACAGACAGATTTTGATGGGGATTTGTTTACTATGTTAATTACACGTGCATCAATAGACTCTTAAGGACGAGAGTTGAGTTCCTGAAGAAACAGAAAGCAAACTATGAGCATGAAAATGCCCGCTGAGTTGTCCCAAACTGGCCCTACTTGAGAAGATGACCGGTTTATTTGCTTACCCGTACCACAGTAACTGTGACCTGGAAACAAATGTAATTAAGATAAGCCATCTGCTTGCTCTCATATGCCTGAGCGAGAGAGAGAGAGACGGTTTCTGGGTGTACGTCCTTCCTGTTGACACCACCCTGCCACCACCACCGCCTCCACAGCCATGCCTGGTTAACACATGAGAGGAAAGATGGGTAATTGTCAGGGCTGCTGTGTAGAAAGCACTGCTTCAGCAGAATGTGTTCCTCAATAGTACAACAACAGCCCAGATTACCACTGCCTCTGACTGGGTCTGCTACAAGGTGGGGTGTTGGTAGGTTGAGGTGAGGTGAGGAGGGGGTAAACTGAGCTGATGCCTCTGCCTCTAACCAAGCCTCATCTATCCTGAATGGACAATGAGGCAAACTGCAGAAACAATACCAATACCACTAATGACGTCAAATATTCAAGCAGATGAGTTTTGACAGGCAGCCTAAGTGAGATAAATGACACAGACATTTAGTTTTCTCTCCCTGCAAGAGAAACAATCTCCTCTGTTTGATTTGGGATGAGTGATTCCCTCCCTACATAGACGGAGAGGTCTCTCGCTTGATTAGGGCACAAAAACAATCTGCCTAAATACCTATATTAATCCAAGTGTTCTGCCTAATCACTACACCCCTGGTCCATTGGTCCATGGAACAAACCCCTGGACAGACACCTAGGTCAATTAATTTGCCAAACATTCTACCCCTGGCCAGTGGATAGAGCCGTCAGACCTCATGTCCGCTTGGCTGGCACGCTCAGACTGACACACTGATTGTCTCAGTCTTAAAGGGCTCCGGTTGAACTCATTACAGTGGCTCACAGCACATTAGTTCTCCAGCTACATCTAGGGGCAGCCAGTCACAATGCCTCGCTGCAAGATCATCCGCAACAGGCAGGCGGCACATAGACAAGCTATTGGTGCCTGCCAAGCCATACAGAAGGAGTCTTTGCCAGAGCAAAGGTAGAGGCCCTCGTTTCATTCTCCTCCAATGAGGAGTGGAAGATCAGGATGAACTGCCTGAACTAAACAGTCTAAACAGACTGGATGGAGACACAGCTGCAGACATTCAAGGACACAAACATGCACATACAGTAGATATGTATGGGGTGGAGAGACAGAGAGACAGGCAGAGAGAGAGAGAGAGAGAGAGAGAGAGGGGGGGGGGAAAGTTGAGTGAGTAAGTGATCGAGCGAGCGAGAGAGAGGGAGGGGGAAAATTGAGTGAGTAAGTGATCGAGCGAGCGAGAGAGGGGGGGGGAGAAAGAGAGGGGGGTATGAGAACACGACGCATCGGACCGGGAAAGTGAGGAACTCATTTGAAACACAGTCAAGGTGTTACGGTGAGCAAGACCTGCCCTCTGGTGGGGATTCTTCAACATCACAACTACAATAGTCATGTTGCTCGTTCAGTCATGATATAATAATGTGCATATAATAGAGTAACATATATTTGATTAAGTTAATATATAAAATCAAAACAGGTGCTTATTTGAACCTTTCTTAACAGGGACTCAAATTTAAAAAGCCCACTCCACACAGTCAAACAATGCCAGATAGGGTAGGACATCAGGGCCAGACTCAAACATCATCAACTCCAACTGGTAGGCAGCTCAAATTCATTACAACCAGATAGGCAGGGTCATTTGGAGGCAGGGTGCTACAGTAACCTTCCACTAAGGGACAGGGTGAACCGAGGATTTCAATCTTCTCTTTTCTAATCTCCTCTCCTCCTCCCTGTCACTATTCTTTCCCCATACTTGTCTGTCTGCCTGCCATTCTCTCTCTCTCTTTCTCTCTCTCTCTCTCTCTCTCTCTCTCTCTCTCTCTCTCTCTCTCCCTCTCTCTCCCTCTCTCCCTCTCTCTCCCTCTCTCTCTCTCTCTCTCTCTCTCTCTCTCTCTCTCTCTCTCTCCCTCTCTCTCTCTCTCTCTCTCTCTCTCCTTTCTTTTCTTTTCTTTTTCTGAAACTACTACGGACACTTTATCATGAGCTCAGCATGAAGCTGAAGCTGCTGCCTCAGTTGCTTTGTCAGGACAAGACATGGAAATGGACAGAACAATGTCAGGAAGCATTAGTGAAAACCAAGGAAACGCTGCAAAAATTCGAGGCACTGACGCACTTCAACCCGTCATTGCCCATCCAACTATTTTGTGATGCTAGTCCCTATGGTGTGGGAGCAGTCGGGTCCCATATCATGCCTTCTGGTGAAGAGAATCTGATCGCTTTCGCATTAAGGACATTAAACAAAGCCATAAGTAACTACGCACAGATAGAACGAAAATCGCTAAGCATGTTTTTTGGAGTAAGCAAGTTTCACCAGTATTTGTACAGGAGGAAGTTCACCCTTCTTACAGATCATTTTCCTCTGACGAGCATCTTTGAACCATGTGCTGGGATTCCATCACTGTCTGCAAAGGGAATGCAGAGGTAGGCTTTGTTGTTGTCAGCACACACCTACGACATCAAGTACCGCAAGTCAGAACCACTTTGCAACGCAGATGGACCTTCCAGGTTGCCACTACATCTGGTCAAGCCAGAGTTGTGCCAAGTGGACATCTTCCACTTCTAAGTGAAAAACGCACCGGTCACTTCAACACAAGTGCGGAGAAACACCAGACTCTGTGTTATCTGACGTGATGGACATTATCATCAAAGGTAAAGCCATAGGAGATGCTCCGGAACTGAAACCTAAACCTTTCCAGGAGAACCGAGCTGTCAGTACAGTCCGGTTGTCTTTTGTGTGGAAGGAGAGCAAGCATTCAGCCTTTGCTGAGGAAACCAGTGTTGCAAAAGCTACACTCATTGTGGAATGGTTTGCATGAAGGAAATTGTAAGAAGCACTCAGGAGAAAGGTCCATTCGAAAGGCAGAATTTCTCATGGTCTTGGATGCTCATGGAGAGTGGCGACCATGAGGTTTACTGCGGCTGAGAAGACAATTGAGAAGCTTGGAGAAGTGTTTAGTCGGTTTTGGATCGCCACTTGGCAACACGTTAGCGACAATGGACTGCAGCTAGCGTCCCAAGAAAGGGCCACGTTACTACAGGTGAATGGTGTACACCATATCAGGTCCGCTCTGTATCATCCATCAACCAATGGGCTGGCAGAGAGGTTCGTACAGATCATGAAACATGCCTTGAAAGCATCTCACGGTCAAGGGATACTGCACCAATGCTTGAACAGCTTCCTGCTATCGTACAGGAACAGGCCTCACACAACCACCAAGGTTTTGCCTGCATCGCTACTCATGAAGAGAGAGCTATGCACAAACTTTGACCTACTCAAACGTATGAATGCAAAGGAGACATAAGAGTCAAACGTTGTGAACTGAAAACAAAGGACAGAGCTTTCAATCCTGGAGAAGCTGCCTTAGCCAGGATCTACCTCAAAGGACCAACACGGGTTCCTGTTACAGTCATTGCTCAGACTGGTCCCGTGTCCTACATTTCCAGACTGCAAAGGACACAATCTGGAAAAGGCACACAGATCAGTTACTGTTGAGTAAAGCTACACTGACAGAACCACCAGTCGTGAGTGGTCCAGAACTGTTACTGTGTGACACCCTGACCCAGTAGTCACCACCTAGCAGCTCACAGTCACCTTCTCAGGATTGTTGTTCATAATCGGGACAATAAGTAGGTGGCGGGGTGTGGTATATTGAGGTTGTGCCGCAGAGCATCATAGGAGTATGTTGTAGCACTTTCTAGATATATATCGATATCATAATTATAGTCTTATCAGCATAAAATATGGCCACTAGAACAGACATGACTGCTTACCAAAATGTACAAGTTACACTAAGTAAAATACGCTCTCAGTGTATTGTAAGAATGGGGACCAGGTTAAGTTGAACCTTTGTCGGCACCCATGCACAGTGTACCTAACCTTCTCCAGAGGCAGAGATGACATCACCTCCTTAACCCACTGCATAAAGGAGGGCGGCTTTGCAGACTTCCAGTGAAAGAGGACAAGGCGGCGAGCTAGCAGCGAGGTAAATGCTGTCGCATTCGCCTGTTCCGTGGTAACATTCTGATTTAGGGGAAGTACACCAAACATGGCAGTGAACGGTTTAGGGCTAATAATTGTCTTGCACATATGTGAGAATGCCTCAAAAATGGAGTCCCAGAAGCCACTCAAAGATTGGCATGACCAAACCATGTGTCCCACAGTCACTGGACTCTGGTGGCATTTCAAACACTTGAGGTCAACATTTGGATATATTTTTGCCAATTAGCCATTTGAGTAATGGAGACGGTGCAAAATTTTGAACTGAATGAGACTATGCTTAATGCAAATATATGAGGTGTGGATACGTCCAATACTATGTTGCCATGTGTCATTGGGTAGATTGCCACCTATGTCTTGCTCGCATGCAGATTTTGTATTTGCCAAGGAAGGCGGATTAATATTCTGTATTACAGTGGCTTGCGAAAGTATTCACCCCACTTGACATTTTTCCTATTTTGTTGCCTTACAACCTGGAATTAAAATGGATTTTTTTTTTGGGGGGGGGTTGTATCATTTGATTTAAACAACACTTTGAAGATGCAAAAGCTGTTTTATTGTAAAACAAACAAGAAATAAGACACAAAAAAACAGAAAACTTGAGCGTGCATAGCTTTTCACCCCCCCAAAGTCAATACTTTGCAGAGCCACCTTTTGCAGCAATTACAGCTACAAGTCTCTTGGGGTATATCTCTATAAGCTTGCCACATCTAGCCACTGGGATTTTTGCACATTCTTCAAGGCAACACTGCTCCAACTCCTTCAAGTTGGAGGTGTTACACTGGTGTACAGCAATCTATAAGTCATACCACAGATTCTCAATTGGATTGAGGTCTGGGCTTTGACTAGGCCATTCCAAGACATTTAAATGTTTCCATTTCAACCACTCGAGTGCTTTAGCAGTATGCTTACGATCATTGTCCTGCTAGAAGGTAAATCTCCATCCCAGTCTCAAATCTCTGGAAGACTGAAACAGGTTTCCCTCAAGAATTTCTCTGTATTTAGCTCTATCCATAATTCCTTCAATTCTGACCAGTTTCCCAGTCCCTGCTGATGAAAAACATCCCCACAGCGTGATGCTGCCACCGGCATGCTTCACTGTGAGGATGGTATTCTCGGGGTGATGAAAGGTGTTGGGTTTGCACCAGACATAGCATTTTCCTTGATGGCCAAAAAGCTCTCTTTTAGTCTCATCTGACCAGAGTACCTTCTTCAATATATTTGGAGAATCTTCCACATGCCTTTTGGTGAACACCAAACGTGTTTGCTTACTTTTTTCTTTTAGCAATGGCTTTTTTTCTGGACACTCTTCTGTAAAGCCCAGCTCTGTGGAGTGTATGGCTTAAAGTGGTCCCATGGACAGATACTCCAATCTCTGCTGTGGAGGTTTGCAGCTCGTTCAGGGTTATCTTTGATCTCTTTGGTCTCACCGGAGATGGGTCTATTGGAGATGAACAATGTCCGGACTTTAAGACTTTAGATGAGCATATGCTCGGCTATGCTTGACCACATGGTTAATTCCTTTTAAGTTCCAGCTGAGAAAGCATGTGACGCCTAGAGTATGTGAATTAGGCATAGTTATAGTAATTTCAAATAATTTTTACATGGCCAGTGGGCTGAAAGGTCAGAATAATAAAATATTAGAAAAGAAAAAACAGCTAAAAAATCTAAATACCATAGAATGCCAAAATTGGTGTCCAGACAGCAATGTAGGAGCCCCCTCACCTTGTTGAAGGCCAACCTCTTCTTCATGACTGCAGCCTTGTAGTCCGGGTAAATGCGAATATTCTGGCCATCATCAGTGATGGGAGCCACTCATGATGCGTATGGAGGACATCCTCTTTCTATTGCAAGTAGTGGAATTTGACTACGATGGGTCGGAGCTCCCCATTCTTCGGTGCGGACTGTAAACTTCTGTGCGCTCGGAAAAGGGTGGGGACGTAATCGATGCCTAGGATTCCTGTAACAGTTTATCTATGAACAGGGTAGGCCGCAATTCGCCTACGGTCTCGAGTCCCTCTCTCACGCCAAAAATACAACCGTTCCCCCAGCGCTATCGTTTGTCGAGGTCCTTGGAAGTAAGTTTGACGACATCTGATGACAGCCGATTGACTTGCTCTTCCGGTGTCACCACTTTGTCGGAGTAAATATTTGCACCGCCCTACAGGCTATTGAGACGGGCGTCCTGTTTCGCCAAGTCTTCTTTAACGGAGTCGATCTTTGTTTTGAGCTCAGTGGCGAGAGTGGCTATTTTGCAGATAGGTCAACGCAGCATCCACTGAGAGCCTCTTGCTGCCAAGGGAATGCCTGACAGCTTGAAAGACGTTTTGGACACTACAGTGAAAATGGTTAACTTTGTTAATAAAGCAAGGCCCCTGAACTGTATTTTCTGCATTATGCAATGATATGGGCAGAGACCATGTAATGCTTTTACAACATACAGAAGTGCACTGGTTATCAAGGGGCAAAATATTTACACATGTTTTTTAAATTGAGAGACAAGCTTAAAGTTTTCTTTACTGACCATAATTTTCACTTGTCTGACCGCTTGCATGATGACGAGTTTCTCACACGACTGGCCTATCTGGGTGATGTTTTTTCTCGCTTGAATGATCTGAATCTAGGATTAAAGGGACTCTCCGCAACTACGTATATTCAATTTGCGGGACCAAAATGAGGCTATGATTAAGAAGTTGTAGCTCTTTTCTGCATTAACAAGGACAACACACAGGTCTTTCCATCATTGTATGATTTTTTTGTGAGCAAATGAACTCAAGCTTACGGACAATGTCAAATGTGATATAGCGAAGCACCTGAGTGAGCTGGGTGCGCAATTACGCAGGTACTTTCCCGAAACGGATGACACAAACAACTGGATTCGTTATCCCTTTCATGCCCTGCCTCCAGTCCACTTACTGATATCTGAACAAGAGACTCATCGAAATTGCAACAAGCTGTTCTGTGACAATTTAATCAGAAGCCACTGACAGATTCCTGGATAGGGCTCCGTTCTTTATAGTAAGTTAATATATGGAATTGTTTTAAGAAGGTTATACCATGGATCATTTAGCTATTTGATTTAGAATTTTAGGACCCCTTCAGGTAAAAATAAAATATATACACAAATGATTTGATAAAATATTGAATTGGCCTTTATTACTATAGCCTGTAGAAACGCATCGAAAAACACATTCATAAATGGGAAAAAAGACAATAAAACAAATATTCATGAGGACTAAGGTTTTGAGGTGTCTGTCCTATATGTAGGAGTTATAAGAAAGCTCAGGAAATATTTTTGTTCTTTTGGGCATACATATTTAACCCTATAATTTTGTTGGCAAAAAAACTACCTTTATATTTCCATTCATTTGTATGGGTTACATTTAAATGGGTTCCGTGACACTTGTGGAGAAGATCATAAACGTTCGTGAGAGTCTCATCTTTCCATAGAGTGGTCATATTAGTTTGTAGCCCAAACGGTTCAGAAGCTACAGAGAGAAGTTGGCACATCAGCGTTACCGACTTCAAATTAGTCCTATTGGGCTTGTGGGAGTCGTAGAGCAAAACAGCGAACACGTTCATGTTCGTACCAGTCTTATCTTTCCACAGAGTGGTCATATTGTACTGTTCTACAGACGTTTTTGTGAGAAGACCGATTTTCGGGATGTTTCACCTTCCACCACAGATACAGAAGACCGACATGGGCTGATTCGGTGGGTTGAGACGCAGCCCATGCAAGAAAACAGATATCTCTAACTTAAACTGAAGAATTTTGATGGGGATTTTGTTATTTTGTTACTTACTGTAGATTTGACGTACGTACGGGTGCGTCAATAGACTCTTATGGATTATGTCTTTACTGTCTTCAGTAGGTCCTATGATTGAGTATAGTCTCGCCCAGGGGTGCGAATGTGCACAGCAAGGCACTGTAGTGAACAACCACTCTTGCTGTCTTTGCCTGGCCGGCTCCCCTCTCTCCACTGGGATTCTCTGCCTCTGACCTTATTACAGGGCTGAGTCATTGGCTTGCTCGCGCTCTCCCATGCCGTCCCTAGGAGGGTGCATCATGCCATGCCAGGCTTTTTTCGCTATACTTAACTTGAGTGGGTTGAGTCACTGATGTGATCTTCCTGTCCGGTTGTGTGCCCCCTCGAGCTTGTGCGCTGGTGGAGATGTGCTATACTCAGCCTTGGTTGGCCCTGTCCGGGGGTAACTTTGGACGGGGTCACAGTGTCCCACGACCCTGCCCCGTCTCAGTCCCCAGTAGCTGTTCTGCAATAGTCTATCTGCCGGGGTGCTAGGGTCAGTCTGTCCTATCTCTGTGTAATTCTCCTGTTTTATCTGGTGTCCTGTGTGATCTTATGTATGCTCCCTCTAATTCCCCCTTTCTCTCTCTCTCTCTTTCTCTCTCTCTCTCTCTCTCTCTCTTTTCTCTTTCTCTCTCTCTCTACCCCTTCCTGGAGGACCTGAGCCAAAGGACCATACCTCAGGACTACATGGCCTGATGACTCCTGTCTGTCCCTGTCCCCAGTCCACCTTGTCGTGGTTCTGGTCCAGTTTCTGCTGCTCTTAATGTGGCTATGGAACCCTGACCTGTTCACCGGATGTGTATGAAATACATGATAAAATAGGGTGGGGGCGATGACGTCAAAGTTGGAGCAACTTTCTTAGGAGAGAGAGAGAGTTTGGGAGAATGGCTGCCCTGTGAGTTCTGCTTTACATACAGACATAATTCGAACGGTTTTAGAAGCTTTAGAGTGTTTTCTATTCAATAATAATTATTATATGCATATATTAGCAATTTTTGACAGTTTTTTTTTAGTTTACTTTGGGCACACAATTCATCCAAAGGGGGCAGTATTTCCCATAGCCCCATCAGGTTAACAACTCCTCGGTTAATACCTATTGTAGGTTAGTCAACGTGACGTTATATTAGGTAAGTATAACTCCTTCCACGGCATTCTTGTCGAAGACCATCAAAGGTAAGGGAATATTTATGTTATAAAATTGTATTTTTTGTCGAATCCAACATAGTAGAGAAATAATGCTAATGGCTGAGCGCCGTCTCAGATTATTGAATAGTGAACGAATTCTGTAACGTTAAAAATAAATGTAACACAGCGTTTGCATTAAGAAGAAGTGTATCTTTCTAAATATATGTAGAACATGTATATTTAGTCAAAGATTATGATGTTTATTGCTGTTATCTGGCGTTAGCTGCTGGAGATATTTATAATTTCTCCGGTCATTTCTGCTACATTTTTTGAACATGGCTCAATGTAAATGGAGATTTATGGATATAAATTGCATATTATTGAAAAAAACATAAATGTACTCTGTAACATGTGCTATTACTGTCATCTGATGAAGATTTTCAAAAGGTTAGTGAATTATTTTTATTTTAATCCTGCGTTTGTGATTGTGCTATTTTGCATAGCCATGTGGCTACATATTGTATGTTTCCCTAGTGGTGGTTTAACATAAATATGTGCTATGTTTTCGCTGTAAAACATTTTAAAATTCTGACATGCTGGGTAGATGAACAAGGTGTTTATCTTTCATTTAAGCTATTGGACTTGTTAACCTGTTGAAACTCTAGGGGCGCAATTTCATTTTTGGATGAAAAACGTTCCCGTTTTAAACAAGATATTTTGTCACAAAAAGATGCTCGACTAATTTTGCACGCCCAATTTTTCAGTTTTTGATTTGTTAAAAAGGTTTGAAATATCCAATAAATGTCGTTCCACTTCATGATTGTGTCCCACTTGTTGTTGATTCTTCACAAAAACATACAGTTTTATATCTTTATGTTTGAAGCCTGAAATGTGGCAAAAGTTCGCAAAGTTCAAGGGGGCCGAATACTTTCGCAAGGCACTGTAGGTGCAAGCCCATGTAATGCTTTGTAGGTTAGCAGTAAAATCTTGAAATCAGCTTAGCTAGGAGGCAAGCACTGGAGTAATATGATCAAATGTTTTGGTTCTCGTCAGGATTCTAGCAGCCGTAATTTAGCACTAACTGAAGTTTATTTAGTGCTTTGTCCGGATAGCCAGAAAGTAGAGCAGTGCAGTATGCTCTAGGTTAAGCCCCGCCTTGTCTGAGCTCACTGGTCACCATAGCAGCACCCACCCGTTGCATACTCTCCAGCAGGTATATTTCACTCATCACCCCCAAAGCCAATTCCTCCTTCGGCCTCCTTTCCTTCCAGTTCTCTGCTGCCAATGACTGGACCGAACTGCAAACATCACTGAAGCTGGAGACTCATATCTCACTCACTAGCTTTAAGCATCAGCTGTCAGAACTGCTCACAGATCACTGCACCTGTATATAGCCTATCTGTAAATAGCCCATCCAACTACCTCATCCCCATACTGTTATCTATTTTATTTATTTTTTGCTGTTTGCACCCCAGTATCTCTACTTGTACACTCATCTTCTGCACATCTATCACTCCAGTGTTTAATTGCTATATTGTAATTATTTCACCACTATGGCTTATTTATTGCCTTACCTCCGGTATCCTACCTCATTTGCAAACACCGTATATAGACTTTTTGTACTGTATTATTGACTGTATGTTTGTTTATTCCATGTGTAACTCTGTGTTGTTGATTGTGCTGCATTGCTTTGCTTTATCTTGGCGAGGTTGCAGTTGTAAATGAGAACTTGTTCTCAACTAGCCTACCTGATTAAATAAAGGTGAAATAAAAAATCTACTATAAGACCCATGAAAAATAATTGTGAACATGCCAGCGCGTGAACACATAGAAGGTCCCGTGAAAAAACGTCCGCACGTGGATATCAAAGGCCTGTCCAGATGATTCGTTCTTTCACCACTGCCTCAGACTCTAACCGAGCCTCATCTCTCCTGAATGGACGAGGCACCAGGACCACTCTCTCTACAAACTGCAGAAACAACACCAATTGTAGTGGTGCAGGCTTCTCAAAACATTCAACCACCGTCTATGTAAAAAGAAGTGAGTATGATTGCAATAAAAACATTCAGAAATTTCTCCGTTTGACCTTTCATATAGTAATGAAAAATTTACAATGAAAATGAATTTAACATGTTCAAAAACTGTATTTTTCTCACCTACTGATTGAAGCAGTGATGTCAGGGATATGACGTCATATGGATTAAACTAAATGGAGCATGGAGCCCTTAACCAACAATGCAGTTTTAAGAAAATACCTTAAAAAAGTAAGAGATAAGAATAATGGTCTAAAAACTAATATGACCCACTATGGAAAGGGGAGACTCAGGAACTTCTCCATTTTGTTCTACGACCCCTACAAATGTCACAGGACTCGTCTGAAGGTCACCAGGTACCAATTTAAAAAATGAATGGAAGTAGTTTTGTGCCCCCCCACAAAATAGGGTTAAGTACAGTATGTGTACAAAATATATACAGTTGAGTCGGAAGTTTACATACACCTTAGCCAAATACATATAAACTCAGTTTTAAACAATTCCTGACATTTAATCATAGTAAAAAATTCCCTATCTTAGGTCATTTAGGAACACCACTTTATTTTAAGAATGTGAAATGTCAGAATAATAGTAGAGAGAATGATTTATTTCAACTTTTAATTCTTTCATTACATTCCCAGTGGGTCAGAAGTTTACATACACTCAATTAGTATTTGATAGCATTGCCTTTAAATTGTTTAACTTGTGTCAAATGTTTTGGGTAGCCTTCCACAAGCTTCCCACAATAAGTTGGGTGAATTTTGGCCCATTTCCCCTGACAGAGCTGGTGTAACTGAGTCAGGTTTGTAGGCCTCCTTATTCGCACTCGCTTTTTCAATTCTGCCCACAAATATTCTATGGGCATGAGGTCAGAGGTTTGTGATGGGCACTCCAATACCTTGACTTTGTTGTCCTTTGTTGGAAGTATGCTTGGGGTCATTGTTCATTTGGAAGACCCATTTGTGACCAAGCTTTAACTTCCTGACTGATGTCTTGAGATATATTGCTTCAATATATCCACATAATTTTCCTCCCACATGATGCCATCTATTTTGTGAAGTGCACGAGTCCCTCCTGCAGAAAAACACCCCCACAACATGATGCTGTGGCTTTGTGGTTCTTCACAGTTGGGATGGTGTTCTGTGGCTTGCAAGCCTTCCCCCTTTTTCCTCCAAATATAACAATGGTCATTATGGCCAAACAGTTCTATTATTATTTCATCAGACCTGAGGACATTTCTCCAAAAAGTACAATCTTTGTCCCCATCTGCAGTTGTAAACCTTAGTCTGACTTTTTTATGGCGGTTTTGGAGCAGTGGCTTCTTCCATGCTGAGCGGCCTTTCAGGTTATGTTGATATAGGACTCGTTTTACTGTGGATATAGATACTTTTGTACCTGTTTCCTCCAGCATCTTCACAAGGTCCTTTACTGTTGTTCTGGGATTGATTTGCACTTTTTGCACCAAAGTACGTTCATCTCTAGGAGACAGAACGGGTCTCCTTCCTGAGCGGTATGAAGGCTGCGTCGTGCCATGGTGTTTATACTTGCATACTATTGTTTGTACAGATGAACGTGGTACCTTCAGGCATTTGGAAATTGCTGCCAAGGATGAACCAGACTTGTGGTGGCCCACAATTCTTTTTCTGAGGTCTTGGCTGATTTCTTTTGATTTTCCCACGATGTCAAGCAAAGAGGCACTGAGTTTGAAGGTAGGCCTTGAAATACATCCACAGGTGGCAGGGTAGCCTAGTGGTTAGAGCGTTGGACTAGTAACTGGAAGGTTGCGAGTTCAAACCCCCGAACTGACAAGGTACAAATCTGTTGTTCCGCCCCTGAACAGGCAGTTAACCCGCTGTTCCCAGGCTGTCATTGAAAATAAGAATTTGTTCTTAACTGACTTGCCTGGTTAAATAAATGTAAAAAAACTCCAATTGACTCAAATTATGTCAATTAGCCTATCAGAAGCTTCTAAAGCCATGATATAATTTTCTGATGTTTTCCAAGCTGTTTAAAGGCACAGGCAACTTAGTGTATGTGAACTTCTGACCTACTGGAATTGTAGTTGAGAGCTTCAAGTAGTCCACATTCATCTCCTTTGTCTTGATCACGTTGAGGGAGAGGTTGTTGTCCTTGCACCACATGGTTAGGTCTCTAACCTCTTCCCTATAGGCTGTCTCATCGTTGTCGGTGATCATTCCTACCACTGTTGTGTCATCAGCAAACTTAATGGTAGTGTTGAAGTTGTGTCTGGATGCAGTCATGAGTGAACAGGGAGTACAGGAGGGGACTGAGCACGCACCCCTGTGAGGCCACCATGTTGAGGACCAGCATTGCAAATATGTTATCTACCCTTACCACCTGAGAAGTGGGAGGTGTTTAGTCCCAGGATCCTTAGCATAGTGATGAGCTTTTGAGGGCACTGTGGTGTTGAACACTGAGCTGTAGTCAATGAATAGCATTCTCACATAGGTGTTCCTTTTGTCCAGGTGTGAAAGTGCAGTGTGGAGTGCAATAGAGATTGCATCATCTGTAGATCTATTGGTGTGGTATGCACATTGGAGTGGGTCTAGGGTTTCTGGGATAATGGTGTTGATGTGAGCCATGATCAGCCTTTCAAAGCATTTCATGGCTACAGATGTGAGTGCTACGGGTTGGTAGTAATTTAGGCAGGTTACCTTAGAGTTCTTGGGCACAGGGACTATGGTGGTCTGCTTGAAACATGTTGGTATTACTGACTCAGACAGGGAGAGGTTGAAAATGTCAGTGAAGACACTTGCCAGGTGGTCAGCGCATGCTCACAGTACACGTCCTGGTAATCCGTCTGGCCCTGCGACCTTGTGAATGTTGACCTGTTTAAAGGTCTTACTCACATCGGCTGCGGAGAGCGTGATCACACAGTCGTCTGGAAGAACTGATGCTCTCATGCTTGTTTCAGTGTTACTTGACTCGAAGCGAGCATAGAAGTTATTTGTCTTGTCTGGTATGCTCGTGTCAATGGGCAGTTCTCAGCTGTGCTTCCCTGTGTAGTCTGTAACGGTTTGCAAGCCCTGCCACATCCGAAAAGAGCCGGTGCAGTACGATTCGATCTTAGTCCTGTATAGACGCAGTGCCTGTTTGATGGTTCGTCGGAGGGCATAGCGGGATTTCTTATAAGCTTCCGGGTTAGAGTCCCGCACCTTGAAAGCGGCAGCTCTACTCTTTAGCTCAGTGCTAATGTTTCCTGTAATCCATGGCTTCTGGTTGGGGTATGTACGTACAGTCACTGTGGGGACGACCTCCTCGATGCACTTATTGATAAAGGCAGTGACTGATATGATGTACTCCTCAATGACATCGGAAGAATCCCGGAACATATTCCAATCTGTGCTAGCCTATACAAAGGGGGATTCATATACAAATATCCATAATGGAATGATCCTAATAGATATCAATATTCTAAATATGAACAAATGTACAAAAATTCACATAAATAATAATACTGTAATAACTTAAAATATACAAATGTTATTTTCTGCATTATGGCCAAAGAAACAATCTCCTCTGTTTGATTTGGGATGAGTGATTCCCTCCCTACATAGACGGAGAGGTCTCTCGCTTGATTAGGGCACAAAAACAATCTGCCTAAATACCTATATTAATCCAAGTGTTCTGCCTAATCACTACACCCCTGGTCCATTGGTCCATGGAACAAACCCCTGGACAGACACCTAGGTCAATTAATTTGCCAAACATTCTACCCCTGGCCAGTGGATAGAGCCGTCAGACCTCATGTCCGCTTGGCTGGCACGCTCAGACTGACACACTGATTGTCTCAGTCTTAAAGGGCTCCGGTTGAACTCATTACAGTGGCTCACAGCACATTAGTGCTCCAGCTACATCTAGGGGCAGCCAGTCACAATGCCTCGCTGCCAGATCAGCCACAACAGGCGGGCGGTACATAGACAAGCTATTGGTGCCTGCCAAGCCATACAGAAGGAGTCTTTGCCAGAGCAAAGGTAGAGGCCCTCGTTTCATTCTCCTCCAATGAGGAGTGGAAGATCAGGATGAACTGCCTGAACTAAACAGTCTAAACAGACTGGATGGAGACACAGCTGCAGACATTCAAGGACACAAACATGCACATACAGTAGATATGTATGGGGTGGAGAGACAGAGAGACAGACAGAGATGGAGAAAAAATATGATGCATCAGACCAGTGAGGAACTCATTAAACGCAGTTTAAATGAGCTGTTAGGGTGAGCAAGACCTGCCCTCTGGTGGGGGTTCTTCAACATCACAACTATTTATCTTACTAGTTCAGTCAAGGCAACAGTAAACATCTCACCCCCCCACAATAACATGCAAAGACTGGTGTAACTAAAGTACCAACAATTTAAACAATTAAATAATTATATTGACAGTCATTTAGCCAACATATATTTTATTCATTTCATATAAAAACAACAAATATTTAAAAAATCAAAACAGGTGCTTATTTGAACCTTTCTTCACAGGGACTCAAATGTAAAAAGCCCACCACAGTCACATAGTCAATCCCAGATAGGGTAGGACATCAGGGCCAGACTCACATCATCACTTTGTAAGCAACTCCAACTTGTAGTCAGCTCAAATTCATTCATTACAACCAGTTTGGCAGTCATTTTGAAGCAGGGTGCTACAGCAACCCTCCACTAGGAGGCAGGGTGAACCTACGACATTTCACTTCTCTTCTCTCATCTCCATTCCTCCCTCCCTGCCCCATTCTTCCCACCTACGTGCCTGCCTGTCAGTCTCCCTCTCCCTCCATTATTTTTACCCCTTTTCTCCAATTTTCCCACCCTTCTCTTTCGGCCCTGAGCTCTTCTGTTCGGATCGGTTCCAGACTTGCCACTGAGCTCTTCTTGCCGACTCAACATTCCACACTCCTCCGTCTCCTTCCATCCTCCCTCCCCCTCTCTCTCCTCAGCCCCATTCGTCCGGTTTACAGAGCAGAAAAGAGCTGGTTTTGAAGCGTGGCTCACTGGCCCACCAAGAGTTTCTATCTAAAACCTCTCCAAAGCATTCCACGGAGCAGGACAGAAATCCGGTCATGAGAAGGAGCGAACTGTAGGAGGAATGTTATGAGGGGGTAGAACACATCTGTCTTTGCCTCCTATTCAAACGGGAACCCAGAGGTTAGGGAGTTGGTTGATTCCCTGCATTGAATCTAGTTGTGACCTGTTAGAAACCTTACTTTCCTCCCCCCAATAATGTACTACACAATGTTAAGACATGACAAGGGGAAATAAGATGGATGAGTTGATCTTTCTATTTCTAAATATTTGAATAATGGGGTGGATCGTTTCCCTTTTCAAACTAGTTCTTTGGTTTTCCTAGCTGTATTTTGCATTGGTATAGAGGGTACCCCTTAAGTAAGGTTCTCCAGTACCTTGTGGAATATACCACATACAAAAGTTTGTTGCAACATCCAGAAATGCAATACTGTATGTTATTTCATAGTTTTGATGTCTTCACTATTATTCTACAATGTAGAAAATAGTGAAAATAAAGAAAAACCCTGGAATGAGTAGGTGTGTCCAAACTTTTGACTGGTACTGTACATGTTGACTCACGTCAGATGTGTCACTTTTCACTTTTCAAGTGAATGACCTACAGGTGACCTAAGTTACACAACATGACCAAAAGTATGTGGACATCTGTTAATCGAAAATCTCGTTCCAAAATAATGGGCATTAATATGGAGTTGGTCCCCCCTTTGTTGCTATAACAGCCTCCACTCTTCTGTGAAGGCTTTCCACTAGATGTTGGAGCATTGCTGCGGGGACTTGCTTCCATTCAGCCACAAGAGCATTAGTGAGGTTGGGTAATTAGGCGTGGCTCGCAGTCGGCGTTCCAATTCATTCCAAAAGTGTTGAGGTCAGGACCTCGCTTTGTGCACATGGGGCATTGTCATGCGGAAACAGAGAAGGGCCTTCCCCAAGCTGTTGCCACAAAGTTGGAAGCACAGAATCGTCTAGAATATAATTGTATACTATAGCGTTAAGATTTCCCTTCACTGGAACTAAGGGGCCTAGCCCAAACCATTAAAAACAGCCCCAGACCGTTAGTCCTTCTTCACCAAACTTTACAGTTGGCATTTTGCATTCAAGTAGGTAGTATTTTGCTGGCACCCGCCAAAGCCCAGATTCATCCGTTGGGCTGCCAGATGGTAAAGCGTGATTCATCACTCCAGAGAATGTGTTTCCACTGCTCCAGAGTCCAATGGTGGACTACGCTTGGCATTGATAATGGTGATCTTAGGCTTGTGTGCCGCTGCTCGGCCACGGAAACCCATTTTCATGAAGCTCCTGACGAACAGTGTGTGGCTGACGAACGGGTGTGGCTGAAATAGCCAAATCTACTAATTTGAATGGGTGTCCACATACTTTTGGATATATAGGGTATGTTTTACATGGCTGCAGGTCAGTGTGTAATTATACCACCAACAAACACAGACATTAACATGGGAAATCTAACCATCCGTACCAGTCATGAGACTAACACTGACGTTCACCTACTTTACACCAGGTTACCCATCCAAAAGTCAAAGGAAGGAAATAAAACAAAAACAATTGAAAAGTATCTTAGTAATAATGCATAAACAAAGGAGTGAATGCACTGTCCTTTGCTTAAAGTAACTGTCCAGGGGCCCCCTGAGTGGCGCAGCGATCTAAGGCACTGCAGTGCAGTGCTTGAGGTGCCACTACAGACCTGGGTGTGATACCAGGCTGTGTCACAACTGTCCTTGACCGGGAGTTCCATAGGGCGGCGCACAATTGGCCCAGTGTAGTCCGGGTTAGGGGAGGGTTTGGCCGTGGGTGCTTTACTTGGCTCATCGCGCTCTAGCAACTCCTTGTGGCAGGCCAGGCGCCTGCAGGCTGACTTCACACATCAGTTGAACAGTGCAGCTGGAGGGTGGGTGTTGAAAAGTGTGGTTTGGCGGGTCATGTATCGGAAGACACATGACTCGACCTTCGCCCTTCTTGAGCCCTTTGGGGAGTTGCAGCAGTGAGACAAGATCAACAACAACAAAAAAGTAACTGTCTAGTGAAAATCTCACTTTTAAAAGTTCACATTCTGTTAACTCATAACCAAGTAATGTTGTTGACTTATCCTATATTCGTATTTGTGGTCAAAGCATGAACTGGAGAAAGAAAATACTTCAGAAACCCCAACTCCAACCTGTATCTCAGACTGTCTAAAAAAACTCTTGCTATTTCCTCATAGAGGATGATTTTATTCTCCTGTAGAGGATGGGCTGGCCAATCAGCGGTCTACTCGCATTAATATTTTTAATGACCTGTAAACTCCCGTACCATTCTGTTGTTGGGGTACACCCACACCATTCCAACAAGGAAAAGCTGCTTTTAAACATACTTAATTAAAAATGATTTGAAGGAAAACTATTTCACTCGTAGTGTAATTAACTATAGGTCCTATTTCATAGAAATCTGGAAACACTGGACAGTTACTTTAAGTAATACATGTTGGCTGTTCTCGTGATTGTGGTAGAAAGTGCTAAAACAAACCCTCTAAAACCCTCTAGAATGTTACATACTAATACCCTTATCTACCCCATCACACTGTACCAAGTCAACAAAAGACGGTATCGGTCTGTATCAACGTCAAATCTCTGCCCCCCCCCCCTCTCCTAATGTATGTGCAGATGTGGTGAACAGGCCAAGGACTCTTTAAAATCACTCTAAAATCGTCTCTCTAACATCCCTGTCCTCTTCTCTTCCACACTGAAAGTATTGCTTTCCAACCAGTCTTTGCTGACGTGTCAGTCAGAACCGAAGGGAGGGAGGGAAGGGGACTGGCAACAACAAAAGCTTCACCACAACAACCAGAATTAGAAGGAAGATTCACTACAGATTCACTACAGCTGCACTGGACAAAAAAACACACAAACAAACCAAAAGGAAATATACAAAACAAACCTGAAGTTAACTTCAGGTAAATACTGTCATGGTCTCGATGGAGGCTGTGTTGATATTTGGATGATACTGAGTCTCCTGACGAGGGAAGAACTGGTGCAAAGCCTTAGTCTTTGGCTTTTGGCATCTGCCTTTTAAACATAGCGACCAAAAACAGGAAGTGTTTGAAATGAAATGTGAAACTGACATTAGAAACATTGCTATACTACTAAGAAAAGCAGTTCATATTGTAATTTGCATATTATTAACCCCTTTGGAGAATGACTGTTTAAGGGGTATTTGTTTGGCATCTGCTGCGCTCGAAACAGCACAGACCTTCAGCATCTTCAACATCTTTCAAACAGAATAGGGACATAAAATGTAGAAGCAGAATGCGTATCAGTCAGACAGTGGGTCAGTCAGTATTAGGTACTCCCAGGTGTCTCCTGCCCCAGGGGGGAGGGGCCAGTCCTGGTTGGCTGTGCTACTCCGGCTGCTCGTTGAGCTCCATGTCAGACACCAGGATGTTCTTCTCGGCCTGTTCGGAGGGGTTGGAGTTGGTGCGGCTGTAGCGCGCCCCCTCGTAAGATCCCCGGGAGCCTGCCTGGCGCCGGCGGTACAGGTAGATCACGCCCGCGATGAGGATCACCAACACCAGACCCGTCACCATGATCACAATCAGAGTGGGCAGGTGGTCCTCTTCAGCTGAGACAAACAGGGAGGGAGGGGGAGAGAGAGAAGGGGAGAAAGAGTGAGAGAGGGACTTTTTTTTTTTTTTACAGATTAGCATTACAGATTTAAACAAATCTAACATTTGATGACTTGAACAAACAACATGGGATATCCTATCCCTACTTACAGACTACCGCCAAAGCCTCAGCACCTGCAATGGAAAAGATAACATTCGAGTTGTGTTGTCAGCTCAGAGATTGCTTTTTGCAGATATAAATGAAGCACAGTAAGTGGTTATGCAGCTTTGCTATCACTGTGTACACGTATGACATTGTCCATAGTGTTATTTGTCTGCGCTACAGGGTGGGGCCTTCCTTACTCCGTGGCCGTTTGCAGATGACTCCGTGTGTGCGGTTCTTGCAGGGGCCTGGTTTCCAAAGGCCTGTGTTGCTCTGGATCCAGAAGCAGGTGTTGGGAAAAAGCATGCTCAGGTTGGTGCCCTGCACCTCCCAGTTAGTGAACTTCACCTCCGCACTCTCAGACCACATCAGACTGCCCCCTGCAGGACAACACCAGGAACAACACACACACACACACACACACACACACACACCTGTCTGAAGAATATCTTGAAATAGCCCTGGAATACCCTAATGCAAAAAGGTGTGTATAAATCATGTATGTAATATATGAATGAGTATATGGATAGCATATGTCACTCTGATAAATTACTCTTTTTACAGTAGCCATTAGATTATATGACCTTACAGTATATGATATTTACATGTTTTTAACAGTCTGTGTATACTTTTCACTGTGTACATCCTGAGGAGTTCCTTACCTTTGGAGTTAAAGGTCATACCCAGCCAGGCTCCATGGGCCTGCTCCTGGTAGCCCTGGATGTGCTCCCACACAAAACCATTCTCAGTTTCATCCAGGACCGACAGCAGCTGGCCACCCACTGGGGGGTGAGAAAGGGTGTGAGAGAGAGAGAGAGAGAGAGAGAGAGAGAGAGAGAGAGAGAGAGAGAGAGAGAGAGAGAGAGAGAGAGAGAGAGAAAGGGAGGATCAGATAACCATATTGAGATAATTAAATGCGGTCAGCGAGGAGTTGACAGACAGAGGGAGGTGTCAAACAGAGAAAAAGAGAGATGATGATGATGAGGGAAAATTAAAGTGGGAAATCAGGTGATAAAATAGCGAGTGCATTTCAATAAAAGCTCAATGAATCACAACTAACTTAGACTTATTGACGTATTTGGTCAGTGACGTCAGTGCTGAGCGCTGAAAGCTCTCTCCGTGATAACAGCGATTGAATGGAGAGAACTGTAATGTACTCTGTGTTCTTTTAGTGTCACAATGTGCATGTAAAGTGTCACATATAGAGAATGTTTGTATTTGTATTTATTATGGATCCCCATAAGCTACATATAGAGACTGTTTTTATTTATTATGGATCCCTATTAGCTACATATAGAGACTGTTTGTAATTGTATTTATTATGGATCCCCATTAGCTATGTATAGAGACTGTTTGTATTTATTATGGATCCCTATTAGCTACATATAGAGAATGTTTGTATTTGTATTTATTATGGATCCCTATTAGCTACATATGGAGACTGTTTGTATTTGTATTTATTATGGATCCCTATTAGCTACATATAGAGACTGTTTGTATTTGTATTTATTATGGATCCCTATTAGCTACATATAGAGACAGTTTGTATTTGTATTTATTATGGATCCCCATTAGCTACATATAGAGACTGTTTGTATTTATTATGGATCCCCATTAGCTACATATAGAGAATGTTTTTATTTATTATGGATCCCCATTAGCTACATATAGAGACTGTTTTTTTTATGTATTATGGATCCCCATTAGCTAGATATAGAGACTGTTTGTATTTGAATTTATTATGGATCCCCATTAGCTACATATAGAGACTGCTTTATTTATTATGGATCCCTATTAGCTACATATAGAGACTATTTTTTTATTATTATGGATCCCCATTAGCTACATATAGAGACTGTTTTTATTTATTATGGATCCCCATTAGCTACATATAGAGACTGTTTTTATTTATTATGGATCCCCATTAGCTAGATATAGAGACTGTTTGTATTTGCATTTATTATGGATCCCCATTAGCTACATATAGAGACTGTTTTTATTTATTATGGATCCCTATTAGCTACATATAGAGACTGTTTGTAATTGTATTTATTATGGATCCCCATTAGCTATGTATAGAGACTGTTTGTATTTATTATGGATCCCTATTAGCTACATATAGAGAATGTTTGTATTTGTATTTATTATGGATCCCTATTAGCTACATATGGAGACTGTTTGTATTTGTATTTATTATGGATCCCTATTAGCTACATATAGAGACTGTTTGTATTTGTATTTATTATGGATCCCTATTAGCTACATATAGAGACAGTTTGTATTTGTATTTATTATGGATCCCCATTAGTTACATATAGAGACTGTTTGTATTTATTATGGATCCCCATTAGCTACATATAGAGAATGTTTTTATTTATTATGGATCCCCATTAGCTACATATAGAGACTGTTTTTTTTATGTATTATGGATCCCCATTAGCTAGATATAGAGACTGTTTGTATTTGTATTTATTATGGATCCCCATTAGCTACATATAGAGACTGCTTTATTTATTATGGATCCCCATTAGCTACATATAGAGACTGTTTGTACTTTTTATGGATCCCCATTAGCGGCTCTTCCTGGGGTCTGGCAAAAATTAAGGCAGTTATACAATTTTAAAAACATTACAATACATTCATAACTGATTTCAGAACACACAAAGTGTGTGCCCTCGAGCCCCTACTCCACATCTACAACAGAAGATCATAGGGTACGTGTGTGTATAGTGCGTATGTTAGCATGTGTGTGTACGCATCAAATCAAATCAAACTTATTTGTCACACGCGCCGAATACAACAAGTGTAGGTTTACTTACAAGCCCTTAACCAACAGTGCAGTTCAAGAAGAGTTAAGAAAATATTTCCCAAATAAACTAAAGAAAAAAAGAATAAAAAAGTAACACAATAAAATAACAATAACGAGGCTATATAAAGGGGATACCGCTACCGAGTCAGTGTGTGAGGGTACAGGTTAGTTGAGGTAATTTGTACATGCAGGTAGGGGTGAAGTGACTATGCATAGATAATTATGTGCATGTGTCTGTGTGTATGTGTATGTGCATGTGTCTATGCCTAAGTTTGTGTTGCTTCACAGTTCCGCTGTTCCATTATCTGTTTTTTAAATCTGATTCTACTGCTTGCATCAGTTACCTGATGTGGAATAGAGTTCCATGTAGTCATGGCTCTTTGTAGTACTGTGCGCCTCCCATAGACTGTTCTGGACTTGGGGACTGCGAAGACACCTCTATGTCTTGTGGGTTATGCATGGGTGTGCATGGGTGTCTCGGGGCTCCCGAGTGGCGCAGCGTTCTGAGACACTGCATTTCAGTGCTAGAGGCATCACTACAGACCCTGGTTTGCTTCAGGCTGTATCACAACCGGCCGTGATTGGGAGTCCCATAGGGCTGCGCACAATTGGCCCAGTGTCGTCCAGGTTAGGGTTTGGCCAGGGTAGGCCGTCATTGTAAATAAGAATTTGTTCTTTAACTTACTTGGCTAGTTAAATAAAGATTGAAAAAAGAAGTCTGAGTTGTGTGCTAGTTGTTTAAACAGACAGCTCGGTGCTTTCAACATGTCAATACCTCTCACAAATACAACTAGTGATGAAGTCAATCTCTCCTCCACTTTGAGCCAGGAGAGATTGATTATTAATTTGCTCTCTGTGTACATCCAAGGGCCAGCTGTGCTGCCCTGTTCTGAGTCAATTGCAATTTTCCCAAGTCCCTCTTTGTGGCACCTGACCACACGACTGAACAGTAGTCCAGGTGCAACAAAACCAGGG
This sequence comes from Oncorhynchus masou masou, assembly GCF_036934945.1. Classification (NCBI taxonomy): domain Eukaryota; kingdom Metazoa; phylum Chordata; class Actinopteri; order Salmoniformes; family Salmonidae; genus Oncorhynchus; species Oncorhynchus masou. The sequence continues at coordinate 16,007,821 of NC_088226.1, read as the reverse complement.
CCTGTCGGACCTGCCGTGTTGAGAAGACAGAGCAACGCTTTATTATGGACAGCCTTCTCCCCATCTCAGCTACAGTTTATCATTATGTTTTGACCATGACAGTTTACAATCCAGGGTTGCTCAAAGCAGTTTAGTGACCTCAACTTGCTCAATTTCCACATTATTTATTACAATATATAGTTGAGGTTTAGGGTTTAGTGAATGATTTGTCCCAAATACAATGCTTTTAGTTTTTATATTTAGGACTAACTTATTCCTTGCCACCCATTCTGAAACTAACTGCAGCTCTTTGTTAAGTGTTGCAGTCATTTCAGTCACTATAGTAGCTTTACTCAAAGCCAGTGGCATGTTGTTAGTAAAGATTGAAAAAAGTAAGGGGCCTAGACAGCTACCCTGGGGAATTCCTGATTCTACCTGGATTATGTTGGAGAGGCTTCCATTATAGAACACCCTCCAAGTTCTGTTAGACAGGTAACTCTTTATCCACATTATAGCAGGGGGTGGAAAGCTATAACACGTGTATTTCCAGCAGCAGACTATGATCAATAATGCCAAAAGCTGCACTGAAATCCAGCAAAACAGCCCCTACAATCTTTTTATCATCAATTTCTCTCAGCCAATCATCAGTCATTTGTGTAAGTGCTGTGCATGTTGAATGTCCTTCCCTATATGCGTGCTGAAAGTCTGTTGTCAGTTCGTTTACTGTAAAATAGCATTGTATCTGGTCAAACACATTTTTTTCCAAAAAGTTACTTAGGGTTGGTAACAGGCTGATTGGTTGGCTATTTGAGCCAGTAAAGGGGGCTTTTCTTAGGTAGCGGAATGACTTTTGCTTCCCTCCAAGCCTGAGGGCACACACTTTCTAGTAGGCTTACATTGAAGATATGGCAAAAAGGAGTGGCAATATCGTACGTTATTATCCTCAGTAATTTTCCATCCAAGTTGTCAGACACTGGTGGCTTGTCATTGTTGATAGACAACAATATTTTGTTCACCTCTTCCACACTCACTTTAAGGAATTCAAAATAACAATTCTTGTCTTTCATAATTTGGTCAGATATACTTGGATGTGTAGTGGCATCATTTGTTGCTGGCATGTCATACCTAAGTTTGCTAATCTTGCCAATTAAAAAATCATTAAAGTAGTTGACAATGTCAGTTTGTTTTGTGACGAATGAGCCATCTGATTCAATAAATGACAGAGCTGAGTTTGCCTTTTTTCCCAAAGTTTCCTTGAAAGTGCTCCAAAGCAATTTAGTATAATTCTTTATGTAATTTATCTTTGTTTCATAGCGTAGTTTCTTCTTCTTTTTATTCAGTTTAGTCACATGATTTCTCAATTCGCAGTACTTTTGCCAATCGGTTGTACAGCCAGACTTATTTGCCATTCCTTTTGCCTCATCCCTCTCAACCATACCATTTTTCCATTCCTCATCAATCCACGGGGATTTAACAGTTTTTACAGTTATTTTCTTAATGGGTACATGCTTATTGGAAACTGGGATAAGCAATTTCATAAATGTGTCAAGTGCGATGTCTGTTCGCTCCTCATTACACACCATGGACCAACAAATATTATTAAAATCAACAACATAAGGTCACTATGACCTCTCCTACACTATATTAGACCCAGCCTTTGGAACTTTGTATTTCCTAGATATGGCTACTATATTGTGATCACTACAGCCGATGGATCTGAATACTGCTTTCATGCACATGTTGCTGATTTCATTCTACCCTGGTAGGTTGCCGACAGAAGGTTGCTGACGTCAACATCAAAATCGTAAAGGAAGGAGTAGGAGTAGGCATAGTGGCCGCAGACACAGGTACACCCAGCAACAAAGGTGCAGGAGATCAGGCGGCAAAAATATTTGTTATTTTGAATTTGCTTCGGGCCTCTCGTTGGGAGAGCATTGCGGGAGGACTGCTTTGCGGGAGGCCGCAGTCTTCAGCTTCCACAGCTCAAGACATGCGACCATCGTTGATTGCCATGCTCCTCTTGCTGTGCTCCTTCGACTCCACTATCAGATGGGGAAAGTGTGGCAAGAGATGGCTCCCCTGGTGAACGAACTCCTGGCAACACCGGCCAGTCGGATAACGACAAACGACAAGGCTGAGATGCATCCAACAAGCGTGCACGCCGTCCAGCCATCGTCGTAGGTAAGGAAAACATTTCACACTGCGTTTTCCCTAGTTTTTTACGTAGGCTGGTGACCTGCGTAATCAAGGAGGCCACCTCAAGCCTTTAATCCTCGGCAGCAAACAATTGCCGCATTGGAACTCTGAGTGATCCGGTTTGTCCCAAAAAAAAAGCGTAGTAGATAGAGCTCCTACAGGGCTGGAACCATTAATTTACTTCTCCAGACAAGGAGGGCTCCATTGGAAAACTAATCTGGGACTAACTTTGTTAGCTTGATGGCTAGCAGTTTAAATAGGTTAGCGACTCTTTCAAGGAGGCTTTAACCTGTCAGTTAAGCGGGATTCCAGGACAAGAAATAGCAGTCCTAGTTACTAAAACCGCGTCGCGGAATCCACTGGTGTGCGTCCAAAATGGCATCCTATTCTCTACAGGGCACTGGTTAAAAGTAGTGTACTACATAGGGAAATGGGTACCATTTGGGACATATCCGATGTGCATGTAAAAAGACTAAGGAGTGTCTGGCTGACTAAGGGCATTGGCAGTTGACAGAGTGTCCTCCTTACCCTTCCTGCAGGAGGAGTGGGCGTCGGTCTGCAGCCGGAGGTTCTGCAGGTTGAAGGAGTAGCAGTGGTTCCTGAAAGGCACCCAGGCCCAGTCGCCCAGAGAGTGAGGACACTGTCCAGGGAAACTCCACTTGTGCACCACAGCCTCCTCTGGTGGAGAGAGAGAGAGAGAGAGAGAGAGAGGGAAAGAGAGAGAGGACAGGGCTTACACACACTATTTAACTTACACACATGTTCATATACTGTATTACCCTATTGATAAGGCACACACACAAACATGCACACAGACATGTATGCACACAGACACACACACACCTGTATTAATCTGACAGATGGCAGCGTCCAGTTTAGCATCACAGGTGGTCATAGTCCACTGGCCCACCGTGGTCATGTGACCACATCCAGACAGTGTCTTAGGCTCCCCATCCCGCCAGGCAGTGTAAATCAGGTCCTCCTCGCCCAACCAGCTGAAGCTCCGTCCCTGAGTGTGGAACAGAGGAGGAGTTAATCATAATATTCTGACCCCAAATCTTACCTCATTGGTCAATCTAGTTAAATCAACCTTTGAAGATCTGATTATATCAATGTAATATTGATTTGTCATGATACAGTGATCTCACCCTACATGTTACCATGTTGTTGTACCAAAACAAACCAATAAAAGATCTCGTATAAGTGCATAACTCCTCCCAGCTTGTCATGTCCAGGGCCTCACCCCATAGTTGTAAAGGCCTATCCATGCTGGGAGGTGTAGGCTGTTCATCAGCAGGGTGAGGTAAGCCTGTTGGTAGGGGTCTCTCACTGAAGCCAACGTCCCGTTCAGAGACTCGCACACATGCAGCGCCCCCATCCAGTCCAGGCGCTTCTTCACTATGCGGTACGACACCCCACCCAGGTCCAGGGCTCCGGACAGGGAGGAGGGCAGGAGGGCAGCGCCAGGGGGCAGAGCTGGGTCTAAGGAGATAAAGTTAAATCAGTATATAAAGGAAACTGTTTCTGCTGACTGATATAAACACAACTGTTTAATATATCAGGTATGTGTTTCAGTAGGTACAGTACTATGTAACAGATTCATACAGGAATGTTTGTCTGTTACATAATTCACACTGGTTAGTTATGTTATGCACTGTTGAATTGCAAGTGGCTGTGCTGTTTGGAGTTGTGACATCTCCTGTACCTTGTTTCTTCTGGCAGATGTAGCCATGGTTCTCCATCTCACAGGCCCGGGATGCCCACATGCCCGTATTTTTTGTTGGGTTCCCATGGATCATCACCACACAGTTCCCCTGTTAGGTGACAATGATGTCATCAACAATGGACATGACAAATCCTGGACCCACGGACCAAATATGTGTCCCAAATGGCACCATATTCCATATATAATGAACTACTTTTGACTAGTACCCTAGTTCTGAAGGAGTACACTATGTAGGGAATAGGGTGCCATTTGGGATGCCGCCAAAGACTGGATTAATACAGAGAAAGATTAGACCAGGGTGGTATGTACCGGAGTCTTGTTGTGGAGTGGTCCACTGTTGTCCAGGGGTTCTCCAGAGGCCCAGTTGGTGTAGCTGAGGAGTCCAGGACGAGCCCACTGGAAGTGGCCTTTAGAGTCAGACGTCAACCCCAACCACAGGTCAAAACTCACATTGGACAACAGAGTTGTGACAAAGGCTGTGGGAGACAGCGTGCATGATGTCATTCAGTGCTTCCCAAACTTTTTCAAACATTTTTCATCACTGGGGAACTGGACAAGTTATAAAAGTTATAAAAAGCTCTCTAAGGTCTGCAGTAACTGACATGACATCTCCCCCCCCCACGCCGAACGCCCGATAGTTTGGAAACCACTGATGTTATTGATGGTGTATGTGTGTGTTTGCTCTTGCGTGCGCGTGTGTTTGTTTGTTTGTGTGTGCGTGTGTGTGTGAGTGTGTGCGTGCGTGTGTGGGTGGGTGCGCGTGTGATTGAGTGTGTGCGTGCGCGCGTGTGTTTGTTTGTTTGTGTGTGCGTGTGTGGGTGGGTGCGCGTGTGATTGAGTGTGTGCGTGCGTGCGTGTGTGAGTGCGTGTGTGAGTGCGTGCGTCAGTTGAGTATAAAACTACCTTGCTCCACGTGATTGGGCACCACAGCCAAGGCTCCTCCTTGAAACTCACACATGAGCCTGGCTCCTGACCATATGGCCTTCTGGTTCTCCTCATGACCAAACACCTTATAACACTACACACACACAAACAGGAAGGTCAGAGGTCAGGTCAGGAAGGACCACCATGCTCTCACACGTAACACAACCCAGGAGAAACCAGTACCTCAGGTGAGAGGTCTGTTTGAGATCTAACGTGAGATCTGATAACAACTGAGAGGCTAAAATGGAAGATCAAATCAAAACATAACACAGTAATGTCACATTCATATAACTGTCACATCTTTATCAGCACAGGAGAAACTACATAACCCAGGAGCCCTACCTTGTGCAGGAAGGGGCTCCAGCCATTGGGGCAGCCCATGGGGGGCAGGGGGGTGGAGGGTGTGGGTGGGATGGTGCCTGTGACATTCACTCTCTTACAGACGTAGGGAAGGTCTGAGTGGCATTTCTGATCTGCCCACTCCGCTGTGGAACGTTTTAGAATGAAAGATGAAATATTGTTTTTTTTTAAATCACAAAACATGCTATTTACAGGACAAACTGCACAGTATCACAGAATCCTCACCTTTGCTGACTGACATGTGGACACACTTGCGGTCGCGGCTGAGTGGGTGTGGCCTGCCAAGAGCCCAGGACACATAGTTGAGCACAGAGTGGTCTGACCAGTGGAAACGGCCATCGTTCTCATACGTATGAAGCCCCACCCACCAGTGGTCCCCCTCTACCTTGGTCATCTGCAGGCGAGGGAGAAAACACACGTGACCTCTAGTCATACACATTTGACCTCCAGTGACATGCAGCGATGTACAGTACAGCATAGACTATTGGCTTGGATAAAACAGCTCATGTCCATCCATGTGGTGGTTGGTACCATATGTAGAGATATGAAAGTGCCCATGTGGATGTTTAATTTTGTCACGTTCTTCATGAACATGAAGTAGTTATAAAAGGGTTATAACTTTTTTTATGAAGGGTTATAAAGGTTATGTAGCGCACCTTGTGCACTAGGAAGGCCTCCTTGTCAGCAGTGGATGTGTTACTTTATGAAGGGTGCCTCGTGTCTGTGCCTCGACCTAGGTTGGGCAAAACTAAACATGGCGGTGTTCGCCTTAGCAATCTCACTAGGATAGAAACCTAAATTCCTGCCATTATTGAAAGAGATCGTGATACCTCACATCTCAAAATAGGGCTACTTAATGTTAGAGCCCTCACTTCAAAGGCAGTTATAGTCAATGAACTAATCACTGATCATAATCTTGATGTGATTGGCCTGACTGAAACATGGCTTAACCCTGATGAATTAACTGTGTTAAATGAGGCCTCACCTCCTGGTTACACGAGTGACCATATCTTCCGTGCATTCCGCAAAGGCGGAGGTGTTGCTAACATTTACGATAGCAAATTTAAATTTACAAAAAAAAAGACGTTTTCATCTTTTGAGCTTCTAGTCATGAAATCTATGCAGCCTACTCAATCACTTTTTATAGATACTGTTCACAGGCCTCCTGGGCCATATACAGCATTCCTCACTGAGTTCCATGAATTCCTATTGGACCTTGTAGTCATAGCAGATAATATTCTAATTTTTGGTGATTTTAATATTCACATGGAAAAGTCCACAGACCCACTCCAAAAGGCTTTCGGAGCCATCATCGACTCAGTGGGTTTTGTCCAACATGTCTCTGGACCTACTCACTGTCACAGTCATACTCTGGACCTAGTTTTGTCCCATGGAATAAATGTTGTGGATCTTAATGTTTTTCCTCATAATCCTGGACTATCAGACCACCATTTTATTATGTTTGCAATCACAAAAAATTATCTGCTCAGACCCCAACCAAGGAGCATCAAAAGTCACGCAATAAATTCTCAGACAACCCAAAGATTCCTTGATGCCCTTCCAGACTCCCTCTGCCTACTCAAGGACGTCAGAGGGCATAAATCAGTTAACCACCTAACTGAGGAACTCAATTTAACCTTGCGTAATACCCTAGATGCAGTTGCACCCCTAAAAACATTTGTCATAAGAAACTAGCAGCATTCCACAAGAGAGGATGGCTTTCACTTCAGCAGTAATACATTCATGAGATTCTTTGAGGAAAATATAATGATCATTAGAAAGCAAATTACAGACTCCTCTTTAAATCTGCGTATTCCTCCAAAGCTCAGTTGTCCTGAGTCTGCACAACTCTGTCAGGACCTAGGATCAAGAGAGACACTCAAGTGTTTTAGTACTTTAGTACTCTCTTGACACAATGATGAAAATAATCATGGCCTCTAAACTCTGCATACTGGACCTTATTCCAACAAAACTACTGAAAGAGCTGCTTCCTGTGCTTGGCCCTCCTATGTTGAACATAAGAAATGGCTCTCTATCCACCAGATGTGTACCAAACTCACTAAAAGTGGCAGTAATAAAGCCTCTCTTGAAAAAGCCAAACCTTGACCCAGAAAATATAAAAAACTATCGGCCTATATCGAATCTTCCATTCCTCTCAATTCTTTAAAAAAAAGCTGTAGCACAGCAACTCACTTCCTAAAGACAAACAATATATATGAAATGCTTCAGTCTGGTTTTAGACCCCATCATAGCACTGAGACTGCACTTGTGAAGGTGGTAAATTAATTTAATTTAATTGCGTCAGACCGAGGCTCTGCATCTGTCCTCGTGCTCTTAGACTTGAGTGCTGATTTTGATACCATCGATCACCACATTCTTTTGGAGATTGGAAACCCAAATTGGTCTACACGAACAAGTTCTGGCCTGGTTTAGATCTTATCTGTCAGAAAGATATCAGTTTGTCTCTGTGGATGGTTTGTCCTCTGACAAATTTCGGTGTTCCTCAAAGTTCCGTTTTAGGACCACTATTGTTTTCACTATATATTTTACCTCTTGGGGATGTAATTCGAAAACATAATGTTAACTTTCACTGCTATGCGGATGACACACAGCTGTACATTTCAATGAAACAATTGAAATTGCCCTCACTAGAATTGCCCTCACTAGAAGCCTGTGTTTCAGACATAAGGAAGTGGATGGTTGCAAACTTTCTACTTTTAAACTCGGACAAAACAGAGATGCTTGATCTAGGTCCCAAGAAACTAAGATATCTTCTGTTGAATCTGACAATTAATCTTGATGGTTGTACAATCATCTCAAATAAAAGGACCTTGGCATTATTCTGGACCCTGATCTCTCTTTTGATGAACATATCTTTTTTCCATCTACGTAACATTGCAAAAAACAGAAACTTTCTGTCCAAAAATTATGCAAAAAAATTAATCCATGCTTTTGTTACTTCTAGGTTAGACGACTGCAATGCTCTACTTTCCGGCTACCTGGATAAAGCACTAAATAAACTTCAGTTAGTGCTAAATACGGCTGCTAGAATCTTGACTAGAACCAAAGAATTTGATCATATTACTCCAGTGCTAGCCTCCCTACACTGGCTTCCTGTTAAGGCAAGGGCTGATTTCAAGGTTTTACTGCTAACCTACAAAGCATTACATGGGCTTGCTCCTACCTATCTTTCTGATTTGATCCTGCCATATATACCTACACGTACGCTACGGTCACAAGACGCAGGCCTCCTAATTGTCCCTAGAATGTCTAAGCAAACAGCTGGAGGCAGGGATTTCTCCTATAGAGCTCCATTTTTTTTGGAATGGTCTGCCTACCCATGTGAGAGACGCAGAATCGGTCTCAACCTTTAAGTCTTTTAACTCTTCAGTAGGTCATATGATTGAGTGTAGTCTGGTCCAGGAGTGTGAAGGTGAACGGAAAGGCTCTGGAGCAACGAACCGTCCTTGCTGTCTCTGCCTGGCCGGTTCAGCTATGATCAGCTATGAAAAGCCAACTGACATTTACTCCTGAGGTGCTGACTTGCTGCACCCTCGACAACTACTGTGATTATTATTATTTGACCATGCTGGTCATTTATGAACATTTGAACATCTTGGCTATGTTCTGTTATAATCTCCACCCTGGCACAGCCAGAAGAGGACTGGCCACCCCTCATAGCCTGGTTCCTCTCTAGGTTTCTTCCTAGGTTTTGGCCTTTCTATGGAGTTTTTACTAGCCACCGTGCTTCTACACCTGCATTGCTTGGTGTTTGGGGTTTTAGGCTGGGTTTCTGTACAGCACTTTGAGATATCAGCTGATGTAAGAAGGGCTATTTAAATAAATTTGATTTGATAAAGTTGTTATAATGTTTTCATTAAATGTGTGGTACCTTGTGCAGTGTGTTGGCAAGGAAAACCTCCTCCGCAGAAGAGTGGATGGAAGCCAGAGAAGCACCGGACCAGGAGCAGATCCTCTGGGCTTGGTCCCACGTAGACCGGTGGTCAAAGAACTTATACTCTGCCTCCTGGAAGCCCACCCACTCACTGGCACTGGGGGCTGGGAGAATGAGGAGAAAGATGGGAAAGAAAAGTTGTTGCTAGTTGGTTATGATGGAAGACTAAAAACAACAGACACAATGAGAGGAGGGTGGTTTATAAACTGACCTTCAGTGGGGTTTGGATCCTTATCAATTTTTCCTGAAAACACAAAACAAAAAGTTGTCTGAATTCATCATTCAGAACAAATGCATAACGCTACCGCTGAGTGATTAGTGCTTTTTGAGTCTCTGTCTTCATTGTTGTGTTGTGTACACTCCTCTCTCATGAGGCCTATACAGTCTGTGTATATCTAACCTAACGTAGCAGGCGTAAAAGTGTACCAGAGATATTAATATTATGTTGTGATGCTCATGTCTCCGCCCTAATAATGGAAGTCGTTGTCCCAAAGACGGGATGGCAGGCAACAAGTTTAAGTCCAAAATAAGCCAATTGAAACACATTGGGCTTATTTTGGACCAATTTGGGGGAGAGTGAAACCTCTCGCTTTGCCTCTTCCTCTCTGACCCCGTCTCTGTCCGAGCCGGAAAAAACTGGCGCAATGGATCATGGTCATTGTAGTTAATTACCACGTGATTTACGCTGAACTAGGTTGAATATGTCACCTATGTCCCCTATTGGCACAAAGCCACCGTCGCTGGACCAGACAGGACTGTCAAAAAGTGCTCTTCACTGACAAGACAAAACCAGGGGTGATGGTCGGATTCGCGTTTCTTGTTGAAGGAATGAGCGTTACACCGAGTCCTGTACTCTTGGGGCGGCAGGTAGCCTAGTGGTTAGAGCTTTGGACTAGTAATCAGAAGGTTGCAAGATCCCTGAGCTGAGAAGGTAAAAATCTGTTGTTCTGCCCCTAAACAAGGCAGCCCACTGTTCCTAGGCTGTCAATAAGAATTTGTCCCTAACTGACTTGCCTAGTTGAACAAAGAAAAAAAATATGTGACTTGTAATGGAAATGTTATACGTCTTATTTTCTAACTACCAATTCTATGTTTTATGTTTGTGGTTCTCTATAAACCAATTTCTGTGTTTCATGCAAGTGACTGACTGAACGAATCCTCACTATCAGTAGTTGCAATTTGGCTGGACAAAAGATATCTCAGTTTCAAGGTCTCAGTATTGGTCGGTCACATGAATGAAACAAAATGGTAATGATTCATTAATTATGCTAAATTATGCAAATATATCTCTGTACAGCCGTATATAAGACAACTGCAGGGACTGCCCCAGCAGATCTTCTGACAGATGTTCACTATAGTGCATTACGTTTGTTGGAACCTCTACAGCGCGTTGGCAATAAACAATGATTCATTTAAGAATGACTTAGAGTCCCTGTGTAAGAATTTCAACAACAACTTGATTCAGGAAACTAGGCATTTGTTGAGCGTCAATACAGGCCTTTATCTATATTTCAAATACAATTGAGGAAAACAAAGGTTGGAAAGCAAATGGCTCCTGCTGTAAGGAACAGAGTCTATGCTGTAGGCTACCAACTGTAGGCTACCAACTACCAACGTCCCTTTATCAGGACCCTGTCTTTCAAAGATAATTCGTAAAAATCCAAATAACTTCACAGATCTTCATTGTAAAGGGTTTAAACACTGTTTCCCATGCTTGTTCAATGAACCATAAACAATTAATGAACACGCACCTGTGGAACGGTCGTAAAGACACTAACAGCTTACAGACGGTAGGCAATTAAGGTCACAGTTATAAAAACTTAGGACACTAAAGAGGCCTTTCTACGGACTGAAAAACACCAAAAGAAAGATGCCCAGGGTCCCAGCTTAGGCATGCTGCAAGGAGGCATGAGGACTGCAGATGTGGCCAGGGCAATAAATTGCAATGTCCATATTGTGAGACGCCTAAGACAGTGCTGCAGGGAGACAGGATGGACAGCTGATCGTCCTCGCAGTGGCAGACCACGTGTAACAGCTGCACAGGATCGGTACATCCAAACATCACACCTGCGGGACAGGTACAGGATGCCAACAACAACTACCTGAGTTACACCAGAAATGTACAATCCCTCCATCAGTGCTTATACAGTGCCTTGTGAAAGTATTCGGCCCCCTTGAACTTTGCGACCTTTTGCCAGATTTCAGGCTTCAAACATAAAGATATAAAACTGTATTTTTTTGTGAAGAATCAACAACAAGTGGGACACAATCATGAAGTGGAACGACATTTATTGGATATTTCAAACTTTTTTAACAAATCAAAAACTGAAAAATTGGGCGTGCAAAATTATTCAGCCCCTTTACTTTCAGTGCAGCAAACTCTCTCCAGAAGTTCAGTGAGGATCTCTGAATGATCCAATGTTGACCTAAATGACTAATGATGATAAATACAATCCACCTGTGTGTAATCAAGTCTCCGTATAAATGCACCTGCACTGTGATAGTCTCAGAGGTCCGTTAAAAGCGCAGAGAGCATCATGTTGAACAAGGAACACACCAGGCAGGTCCGAGATACTGTTGTGAAGAAGTTTAAAGCCGGATTTGGATACAAAAAGATTTCCCAAGCTTTAAACATCCCAAGGAGCACTGTGCAAGCGATAATATTGAAATGGAAGGAGTATCAGACCACTGCAAATCTACCAAGACCTGGCCGTCCCTCTAAACTTTCAGCTCATACAAGGAGAAGACTGATCAGAGATGCAGCCAAGAGGCCCATGATCACTCTGGATGAACTGCAGAGATCTACAGCTGAGGTGGGAGACTCTGTCCATAGGACAACAATCAGTCGTATATTGCACAAATCTGGCCTTTATGGAAGAGTGGCAAGAAGAAAGCCATTTCTTAAAGATATCCATAAAAAGTGTTGTTTAAAGTTTGCCACAAGCCACCTGGGAGACACACCAAACATGTGGAAGAAGGTGCTCTGGTCAGATGAAACCAAAATTGAACTTTTTGGCAACAATGCAAAACGTTATGTTTGGCGTAATAGCAACACAGCTCATCACCCTGACCACACCATCCCCACTGTCAAACATGGTGGTGGCAGCATCATGTTTTGGGCCTGCTTTTCTTCAGCAGGGACAGGGAAGATGGTTAAAATTGATGGGAAGATGGATGGAGCCAAATACGGGACCATTCTGGAAGAAAACCTGATGGAGTCTGCAGAAGACCTGAGACTGGGACGGAGATTTGTTTTCCAACAAGACAATGATCCAAAACATAAAGCAAAATCTACAATGGAATGGTTCAAAAATAAACATATCCAGGTGTTAGAATGGCCAAGTCAAAGTCCAGACCTGAATCCAATCGAGAATCTGTGGAAAGAACTGAAAATTGCTGTTCACAAATGCTCTCCATCCAACCTCACTGAGCTCGAGCTGTTTTGCAAGGAGGAATGGGAAAAAATTTCAGTCTCTCGATGTGCAAAACTGATAGAGACATACCGCAAGTGACTTACAGCTGTAATCGCAGCAAACGGTGGCGCTACAAAGTATTAACTTAAGGGGGCTGAATAATTTTGCACGCCCAATTTTTCAGTTTTTGATTTGTTAAAAAAGTTTATATCCAATATCCAATAAATGCCAATAAATGTCGTTCCACTTCATGATTGTGTCCCACTTGTTGTTGATTCTTCACAAAAAATACAGTTTTATATCTTTATGTTTGAAGCCTGAAATGTGGCAAAAGGTCGCAAAGTTCAAAGGGGCCGAATACTTTCGCAAGGCACTATACTATCCACAATAGACCGAGAGAGGCTGGACTGAGGGCTTGTGGGCCTGTTGTAAGGCAGGTCCTCACCAGACATCATCGGCAACAACGTCGCCTATGGGCACAAACCCACCGTCGCTGGACCAGACTGGCAAAAAGTGCTCTTCAATGTCGAGTCGCGGTTTTGTCTCATCAGGGGTGATGGTCGGAATTGCGTTTATCGTCGAAGGAATGAGCGTTACACCGAGGTCTGTACTCTGAAGCGGGATCGATTTGGAGGGGGAGAGTCAGTCATGGTCTGGGCCGGTGTGTCACAGCATCATCGGACTGAGCTTGTTGTCATTGCAGGCAATCTCAACGCTGTGCGTTACAGGAAAGACATCCTCCTCCCTCATGTGGTACCCTTCCTGCAGGCTCATCCTGACATGACCCTCCAGCATGATAATGCCACCAGCCAAACTGCTCGTTCTGTGCGTGATTTCCTGCAAGACAGGAATGTCAGTGTTCTGCCATGGCCAGTGAAGAACCCAGATCTCAATCCCATTGAGCACATCTGGGACCTGTTGTATAGGAGGGTGAGGGCTAGGGCCATTCTCCCCAGAAATGTCTAGGAACTTGCAGTAGCCTTGGTGGAAGAGTGGGGTAACATCTCACAGCAAGAACTGGCAAATCTGGTGCAGTCCATGAGGAGGAGATGCACTGCAGTACGTAATGCAGCTGGTGGCCACACCAGATACTGACTGTTACTTTTGACCCACCCCCCCTTTGTTCAAGGACACATTATTCCATTTCTGTTAGTCACATGTCTGTGGAACTTGTTCAGTTTATGTCTCAGTTGTTGAATCTTGTTATGTTCATACAAATATTTACACATGTTAAGTTTGTTGAAAATACAGTTGACAGTGAGAGGACATTTCTTTTTTGCTGAGTGTATTTGTTCAACTTCCAAATATTGTTTTACAAAGTAAAACAAGCGAGAGATAGGCTTTTGGCACGAGCGCATTGGCCATTACCAGCAAGTGAGCTGCATGTCATTGGGTGAGTCAGTGAAACTGGAAAGTATTTTTAGGACTATAATTTCCTCCTCATATTGTAGCCTACAACATGCGTCTCCACACACCTAGGCCTAGGTCATTTTTATGGATCTCAGATTCTCATTTGTGCTGTATTAAAAATATTCTGCCAAAGTCTCCAGTCATGTAAAATGACTTAGAATTGCATGAAATGCATTAATAAAAGCCCACATTCTTCCCGGACACCAGGCTACAAAAAATGTCCCCAATGTGTGCAACTTCTGTAAGTGCCTCTACTTTACTGCTCTACGTCCCAACGCAAATGTCGCAAAATCGAGCCAGGCGGTCACATATTTGCTTAATGAAAACTACAACTCCCTTCAACATCCCACATAGTTATTGACTGGATTTCTCTCCTGAATTATTTGATTTCTCTCTAGAGAAACAGCACATTAGGCTCACCCCCTCCCCCCCTACCAAAAAAAACACGAAAAGGAATTCAAGTAACTGAACTGACGTCGGAAAATTAGTTGTTTAATAACCTGAGAGAAACCTGTTGGTTAATCGCTCAGCACTACATAACACATAATTCAAAATTCAAAATGAAAGCTTTCAGGCAATATCAAGGGCCCCTTGTGTCAGCGTGTCTCTATTGTGTCTGTATACAGCAGTAGCACTGCTTTGTGACTGTATCAGTGTCTATGTGTGGTTCCGTTGTCTTGCTGTTACCTTTGGGGATCTTGCAGATCCAGTCCAGTTCAGCGTCACAGTGCATGGCCAGCCAGGTCATGCTGCCCAGGTCTGCTGCTGCACACTGACGGACGTTGTAGTAGTAACGGCCAAAGTTCTGGTACGTATACTGACATGCAGAGGAAGATGGGTTAGAGGACTTTACAAAAAATAGTTTAACAAGTAGGTAGCTACAGTGCTGTGAAAAGTATTTGCCCGCTTCCTGATTTCTTGTTTTTTTTTTGCACTTTTGTCACAAGTAAATGTTTCAGATCATCAAACTCATTTTAATATTACACAAAGATAACCCAAGTAAACACAAAATGCCGTTTTTAAGTGATGATTTTAAAAAGCTATCCGAACCTTCATGGCCCTATGTGACAAAGTAATTGCCCCCTAAACCTAATTACTGGTTGTGCCACCCGTTAAATCATGAATTCACTGTGGTTAATCACATTCTTTGGAAAGCTGAGTGCAATTTCACTAGCCACACCCAGGCCTGATTACTGCCAGACCTGTTGAATCAAGAAATCACTTAAATAGAACCTGTCTGACAAAGTGAAGCAGGCCAGAAGATCTCAAAAAGCAAGACATCATGCTGCGATCCAAAGACATACAGGAACAGATGAGAAACAAAGTAATTGACATTTATCAGTCTGGAAAGGGTTACAAAGCCATTTCTAAAGCTTTGGGACTCCAGCGAACCACGGTGAGAGCCATTATCCACAAATGGAGAAGAATTGGAACAGTGGTGAACCTTCCCAGGAGTGCCCGGCCTACCAAAATTACCCCAAGAGCGCAGCGACGACTCATCTAAGAGGTCACAAAAGAACCCGCAACAACATCTAAAGAACTGCAGACCTCACTTAAAGTCAGTGTTCAAGAATGAGACTGGGCAAAAATGGCATCCATGGCAGAGTTCCAAGGCGAAAACCACTGCTGACCAAAAAGAACATACAGTGGGGCAAAAAAGTATTTAGTCAGCCACCAAGTGTGCAAGTTCTCCCACTAAAAAAGACGAGAGAGGCCTGTAATTTCCATCATAGGTACACTTCAACTACGACAGACAAAATGAGGAAATAAATCCAGAAAATCACATTGTAGGATTTTCTTTTAAATTTATTTGCAAATTATGGTGGAAAATAAGTATTTGGTCACCTACAAACAAGCAAGATTTCTGGCTCTCACAGACCTGTAACTTATTCTTTAAGCGGCTACTCTGTCCTCCACTCATTACCTGTATTAATGGCACCTGTTTGAACTTGTTATCAGTATAAAAGACACCTGTCCACAACCTCAAACAGTCACACTCCAAACTCCACTATGGGCAAGACCAAAGAGCTGTCAAAGGACACCAGAAACAAAATTGTAGACCTGCACCAGGCTGGGAAGCCTGAATCTGCAATAGGTAAGCAGCTTGGTTTGAAGAAATCAACTGTGGGAGCAATTATTAGGGAATGGAAGACATACAAGACCACTGATAATCTCCCTCGGTCTGGGGCTCCACGCAAGATCTCACCCCGTGGGGTCAAAATGATGACAGGAACGGTGAGCAAAAATCCCAGAACCGCACGGGGGGACCTAGTGAATGACCTGCAGAGAGCTGGGACCAAAGTAACAAAGGCTACCATCAGTAACACACTACGCCGCCAGGGACTCAAATCCTCGTCGTGTTTGGAGTACAAAAAATGCTGATTTGCATCCAAAGAACACCATACCTACTGTGAAGCATGGGGGTGGAAACATCATGCTTTGGGGCTGTTTTTCTGCAAAGGGACCAGGACGACTGATCTGTGTAAAGGAAAGAATGAATGGGGCCATGTAGCGTCAGATTTTGAGTGAAAACCTCCTTCCATCAGCAAGGGCATTGAAGATGAAACGTGGCTGGGTCTTTCAGCATGACAATGATCCCAAACACACCGCCCGAGCAACGAAGGAGTGGCTTCGTAAGAAGCATTTCAAGGTCCTGGAGTGGCCTAGCCAGTCTCCAGATCTCAACCCCATAGAAAAGCTTTGGAGGGAGTTGAAAGTCCGTGTTGCCCAGCAACAGCCCCAAAACATCACTGCTCTAGAGGAGATCTGCATGGAGGAATGGGCCAAAATACCAGCAACAGTGTGTGAAAACCTTGTGAAGACTTACAGAAAACATTTGACCTCTGTCATTGCCAACAAAGGGTATATAACAAAATATTGAGATAAACTTTTGTTATTGACCAAATACTTATTTTCCACCATAATTTGCAAATAAATTCATTAAAAATCCTACAATGTGATTTTCTGGATTTTTTTTCTTCTCATTTTGTCTGTCATAGTTGAGGTGGTCCTATGGTGAAAATTACAGGCCTCTCATCTTTTTAAGTGGGAGAACTTGCACAATTGGTGGCTGACTAAATACTTTTTTGCCCCACTGTAAAGGCTCGTCTCACTTTTGTAAAAAAACATCTTGCTGATCCCCTAGACTTTTGGGAAAATATTCTGTGGACTAACGTGACAAGAGTTGAACTTTTTGGAAGGTGTGCGTCCCGTTACATCTGGCGTAAAAGTAACACAGCATTTCAGAAAAAGCACATCATACCAACAGTCAAATATGGTGGTGGTCTGGGGATGCTTTGCTGCTTCAGGACCTGGACGACTTGTTGTGACTGATGGAACCATGAATTCTGCTCTCTACCAAAAAATCCTGAAGGAGAATGTCCGGCCATCAGTTTGTGACCTCAAGCTGAAGCGCACTTGGGTTCTGCAGCAGGGCAATGATCCAAAACACACCAGCAAGTCCACCTCTGAATGGCATAAAAAAAAATATAAAAAAAATTGGAGTGACTTAGTCAAAGTCCGGACTTGAATCCGATTGAGATGCTGTGGCGTAACCTTAAAAAGGTGGTTCATGCTCGAAAACCCTCCAATGTGGCTGAATTAAAACAATTCTGCAAGGAGGAGTGGGCCAAAATTCCTCCACGGCGATGTGAAAGACTCATTGCCAGTTATCGCAAACTCTTGTTGCGGCTGAGGGTGGCACAACCAGTTATTAGGTTTAGGGGGCAATTACTTTTTCACATAGGGCCATGAAGGTTTGGATAGCTTTTTTCCCTTAATAAATAAAATCATCACTTAAAAACTGCATTTTGTTTACTTGGGTTATCTTTGTGTAATATTAACATTAGTTTTGATAATCTGAAACATTTAAGTGTGACAAATGTGCAAAAAATAAGAAATCAGGAAGGGGGCAAATACTTTTTCACAGCACTGTATATCTCTAAGCTTTGAGGTACACATATATGGTGCAAGAGGCTGTATGTTGTAGCGGGGCTGTAGCTATCAGTAAATCAAGGTTGCTGTGTTCAGCTGGGTCAATAATAGATAGTGCTGTGGTTTGGCTGCTCTAATTAGGTCCATAGACATGCTGTGATGTAATGCTGTGGCTGGAAGACTGGATGGTGATGCTGTGACTCACAGCCAGTCCATCGCTCCACTTCCAGCTGCCGTTGTCCATGGGGTTTCTGCGGTTCAGCCCGATCCAGAACCAGTGCTGCTCATGGTCCTCTGACTCCCTGTGGACCATCATCAGCAGCAGCAGCAGCAGCAGCAGCGTCGTCAGCATCATCAGCAGCAGCAGCGTTGTCAGCATCAGCGTCATTATCATCATCGGCATCATCATCATTACTATCATCATCACCATCATCAGCATCATAGTCATCACCATAAAAAAATATATATAATCTGTCACTGTGCCCTTGAGCCAGGCACTTAACCCTAATTGCTCCAGAGATGATGCACATTGGCAACCCTGGCCGTGACCCCACTCCCTGCGGGGGAGTTGGGATATGCAAAAATGTTATTTCCTTTACACACTGTGTGTAACAGGACGAATATAAGCACCCCCAAAAATAATTATATACATTTATTATTATCATCCTCATCATTACCACCACATTCCCTCTTAAATTACAAACCCATCCCCTTTTCAAATAAGATCCACATTGTCCCTCCATCCAGTCTGGGCCCTGTAATAGAGAACCATTCATACAACCCATGCATGATCAAGGTGGAGTGTCCACCCACCCAAAGGCTTCGTGTAATATCTGCAGTATGAAGTGCTCCTCCTCTGGGCCACTGACACTCAGCAGGTTGGCTCCATGGTGTCTCTGACAGGCTAGGTGGGCCTGCAGCCAGCTCAGCTTCTGGTCCATCTGGGCTGTGTCAAACACCTGGGACACACACACACAGGCAGGCGCATACACACACACAGGTAGGCACACGCACACACACACAGGTAGGCACACACACACACACACACACACACACACACACACACACACACACACACACACACACACACACACACACACACACACACACACACACACACACACACACACACACACACACAGAGAGAGGCGTTAGAGGTAAATAAATGGTATGTATATTGACTAAACCAATACATATGCTTAAAATATATGTCTAGTAATAAACTCAGCAAAAAAAGAAACATCCTCTCACTGTCAACTGTGTTTATTGTCAACAAACTTAACATGTGTAAATATTTGTATAAACATAACAAGATTCAACAACTGAGACATAAACTGAACAAGTTCCACAGACATGTGACTAACAGAAATGGAATAATGTGTCCCTGAACAAAGGGGGCCACAGCGTTGAGATTGCCAGCAATGACAACAAGCTCAGTCCGATGATGCTGTGACACACCGCCCCAGACCATGAGAGACTCTCCACCTCCAAATCGATCCCGCTCCAGAGTACGGGTCTCATTGTAACACTTATTCATTCGGTTGTACCGATCCTGTGCAGGTGTTATTACACGTGGTCTGCCACTGCGAGGACGATCAGCTGTCTGTCCTGTCTTCCTGTAGCGCCATCTTAGGCGTCTCATAGTACAGACATTGCAATTTATTGCCCTGGCTACATCTGTAGTCCTCATGCCTCCTTGCAGCATGCCTAAGGCACGTTCACGCAGATGAGCAGGGACCCTGGGCATCTTTCTTTTGGTGTTTTTCAGAGTCCGTAGAAAGGCCTCTTTAGTGTCCTAAGTTTTCATAACTGTGACCTTAATTGCCTACCGTCTGTAAGCTGTTAGTGTCTTAACGACCGTTCCACAGGTGCATGTTCATTAATTGTTTATGGTTCATTGAACAAGCATGGGAAACAGTGTTTAAACCCTTTACAATGTAGATCTGTGAAGATATTTGGATTTTTACGAATTATCTTTGAAAGACAGGGTCCTGAAAAAGGGACGTTTCTTTTTTTGCTGAGTTTATCAAGCAGCGGTAAAGGCGTAGGATACCTTGTAGCAGTGGTGCAGCTTGCCGTTTGTCTTCCACCCGTTGGGGCAGGATCCAGTGAGGCTGGGGGTGGGGTGCGGGGCTGGGGGCTCAGGGCTGAGGGACGTGTCCTGGTTCAGTCTACAGATGAACTTAGCCCGGGCCGACGCACAGTCCTTCACCTCCCATAGGCCTGTGGCGTAGCCCGTCTCCATGGTTACACAGCCCCCTTTGATGTTTCCTCCTGACAGAGGAGAGCGGGGAGAGAGTGGTCCATGTTACGTAGTTGCCTGAGTCTGGGTATGGGTGTAACTGCCTGACACACCAGTGGAGATGGTAGAGATCATGGCAAAAGATGGTCTTGAAAATGGTAAACCAATCACCTGATTAAGTCATTGGCAATTTAGCCACAATGAATACCCAAGAGATAAGAGTTTATACCATATCTAGTTTTGACAGGGCTCTGGGCATATGGCACAGACAGGTGTCCTGAAGTCTAGTACAAGAACAACATGTCCGTCATGAGAGCTCAGTGGACAGATAGAGAGACAGAGGTCCATGTCCCCACCTGGCTGGTCTCTGTTCCAGTTGGTATAGGTCACTTCCTCCCCGCTGAGCCAGTGGAATTTCCCAGGGCTGTTCTGGTCAAGCAGTGCTATCCAGAATGAATCCCCAGAACGGCCAAACACCAGACTGTTGACAAATGCCTGCTCAAACCTACAACATCGCACATGGACAAGGCTCAGGGGTCAGAAGTTACACTAGGTGTGTGTGTGTTTGTGTCTGTGTGTGCTTGCGTACGTGCATGAGTGTATGTACAGGTATGCATGTGTGTGTGTACCTATTGGCGATGGTGATGAGGGTAGCTCCACTGGCAGCGCAGGCCTTCCTGCCCTCCTGGAAGGTCACCTGCTCCTCTCCCACCCAGTAGCAGGCCGGACTGTGCCATCTCCAGCCCTGACGGGAGAGAGAGAGAGGAGAAAGGTTGAGCACAGAAATAATAACTGTCCAAAGAGATCTATCTACATCCAGAGACTTGCATGAAAACACAACCAGATAGGATGGGAACATATAAGCATAAAGTACTATAAACAACACATGTGTAATAAGGAAAGGGCAATTATTTTTCCCTACATATAAAACCGGGGCAGGACAGAACAAGTCCAGGCTCAGAGCTATACTCTCTCTCAAACCGCTCTCTCCCTCCACCCCTCTCTCTCGCCTCTCAGTGCTTATCTGCAGACGTGTACAGACCGAGAGCACAGTCAACACACAAAATGTCACAAGGGTTTGAGTGTGTAGTCGTGTACGTGTGTGTGTTGAAGTGAATGCGTATGTGAGAGAGGAAGAGAGTAGTCCAATGTCAGGCATTTGCACAACTGCACTTGGCAGGGAGGGAGAAACCTCAAAGACTTCCAGCTGGCGAGCCACGTTCCCCTTTATGAGCCTCATACTGGAGAGGCAGATGGGTATGCTATCTATTTCTCTCTCTCCTGTCACATGACCCACAATGCAACACTCTCTGGGGGATCTCTCGTGTTACAGTTCCCTGAGCCAATGAGCCAATGAGCCATGGATCATATAGACCCTATTGTTCCGACAGAACCACAGAACCGCTGAACCATTAAGTCGGTAACTTGGTTGTCTCACACTTTCTCTTCAGATGTTGAGTTACAGTGGGGGAAAAAGTATTTAGTCAGCCACCAATTGTGCAAGTTCTCCCACTTAAAAAGATGAGAGAGGCCTGTAATTTTCATCATAGGTACACTTCAACTATGACAGACAAAATGAGAAAAAAAATCCAGAAAATCACATTGTAGGATTTTTAATGAATTTATTTGCAAATTAAGGTGGAAAATCAGTATTTGGTCAATAACAAAAGTTTATCTCAATACTTTGTTATATACCCGTTTTCACACACTGTTGCTGGTATTTTGGCCGTGATTTACAGCAGTGATGTTTTGGGGCTGTTGCTGGGCAACACAGACTTTCAACTCCCTCCAAAGATTTTCTATGGGGTTGAGATCTGGAGACTGGCTAGGACACTCCAGGACCTTGAAATGCTTCTTACGAAGCCACTCCTTCGTTGCCCGGGCGGTGTGTTTGGGATCATTGTCATGCTGACAGACCCAGCCACGTTTCATCTTCAATGCCCTTGCTGATGGAAGGAGGTTTTCACTCAAAATCTCACGATACATGGCCCCATTCATTCTTTCCTTTACACGGATCAGTCGTCCTGGTCCCTTTGCAGAAAAACAGCCCCATGCTGTCCTTTGTCCTTTGACAGCTTTTTGGTCTTGTGCATAGTGGAGTTTGGAGTGTGACTGTTTGAGGTTGTGGACAGGTGTCTTTTATACTGATGACAAGTTCAAACAGGTGCCATTAATACAGGTAACGAGTGGAGGACAGAGGAGCCTCTTAAAGAAGTAGTTACAGGTCTGTGAGAGCCAGAAACCTTGCTTGTTTGTAGGTGACCAAATACTTATTTTCCACCATAATTTGCAAATTAATTTGAAAAAATCCTACAATGTGATTTTCTGGATTTTTTTTCTCATTTTGTCTGTCATTGTTGAAGTGTACCTATGATGAAAATTACAGGCCTCTCTCATCTTTTTAAGTGGGAGAACTTGCACAATTGGTGGCTGACTAAATACTTTTTTGCCCCACTGTAACTCAAAAAGCGAGCATTAACTCATTCAACTCACACAACACAGTCAAGTTGGCCAAGCAGGAGCCAAGCTAACAGCAGTAACTCATTTGCCATTAGGCATTAGCTGGGCTATCCATCATGTCGAGTGAGGGAGTGAGGGAGCACATAAACACTAAATTACTGAAGCATCAGGATCAAACAGTAATACCTTTGCATGAGTAAATGTTTTTACCCTTTAAACAGGAGGAGAGGGTTGAAAGACAGCAGGAGAGGAGAGCACACAACCATGGGGGGAACTGGTCAAAGATAAGAAGAGAATTACAGTCTGTGAAATTGCAGAAAGAGAGAAAGACAGAGAGAGAGAGAGGGAGAGAGAGAGAGAGAAAGAAAGAAAGAAAGAAGAAAGAAGGAAAGAAGGACAGAAAGAAGGAAAGAAGGACAGAAAGAAGGAAGGAAAGAAAGAAAGAAGGAAAGAAGGACAGAAAGAAGGACAGAAAAAAGGAAAGAAAGAAGGAAAGAAAGAAGGAAAGAAAGAAAGAAAGAAGGAAAGAAGGAAAGAAAGAAGGAAAGAAAGAAAAGAAAGAAAGAAGGAAAGAAGGACAGAAAGAAGGAAAGAAGCACAGGAAAAAGGAAGGAAAGAAAGAAGGACAGAAAGAAGGACAGAAAAAAGGAAAGAAAGAAGGAAAGAAAGAAGGAAAGAAGGAAATAAAGAAGGAAAGAAAGAAGGAAAGAAGGAAGGAAAGAAAGAAGGAAAGAAAGAAGGAAAGAAAGAAATAAGGAAAGAAAGAATGAAAGAAAGAATGAAAAAGAGAGAGATGGGTTAACCAGATGTGAGACCTGTGGATATGGTTCATTTGTGTCTGGGTATTTTTGTGAATGTGAACACATTTGTGGGGCTGTCTGGGGGTAGGGTGTCTGGCTGACCTCCCTGGCCCTGAGGGGGTGATTCAGAGCAAATACAGACTGGGGCGGAGGGGTGGTCAGAGGGCAGAGGGGCGGAAGGTGGAGGGGCGAGGGGTGTACAGGGAGGGGGACAGAGTGTGAGGGGGTGCACTCAAATATTCACAATCTGCATTCAGAGTGCCAGTGCTGACTGTCTGCATCTGGAGTTAGAACAGCGTGACGCTGCTAGAACTGTGAACTGAGAGAGAGTAGGAGAGAGAGAGAGAGAGAGAGAGAGAGAGAGAGAGAGAGAGAAAGTAGTGACCGAGAGAGAGAGTGAGAGAGAGAGAGAGAGAGAGAGAGAGAGAGAAGGAGTAAGAGAAAAAAAGTAGAGAGGGGGGGAGCAAGAGAGAGAGAAAGAGTGGAGAGACAAAGAGAGTGGGAAAAAGAGAACGTAGAAAGAACGAAATAGAGAAAGTGACTATAGAAAATCTTACTGGTTTGCACCGGTGGTCCTGTGCCTGTCCATCAGTCTTCTGGGCTGCTTTCTTACAGATGGACGGCAGGGTCTGGTTACAGGGACTGTCATTCCAGCGGCCTTCCTGTACACACACACGCACAGACAGAGAAAGAGAGAGGACACAGCTGCAGAGTATAAACAATAGTGTTCCGTAAAGGAGGCTTGCTGGCAGTGATAACACACAGCTGTGAGATGGCGAAGGGTCCAGACTATAGGGGTCAAAGGCCAAGGGTCACTCACGGGTCCCCAGATGGTGACACAGTCCTCGGGGGTGTTTTGGAAGTTGTTGGGCTCAAAGGGGTGCCAGTAAGTGAAGATGACGGGCGTGTGGTCTGTCCACTGGAAGTCCATCTGCATAGCCGTGTCATGGAGACCAATCCACAGCTCCTCCACATCTGACACACAGAGATAGGACGATAACTATCACAGAGCAGGGAGGAGGAGACACTACAGCAAGCACATTAGGACATAAACAAGATGGGAGAAGCAGTGAGTAGAGTGGAGTATTAGACACGCTTCAACTAAAGTGTCCCTAAAGGGTTCTTCTGTTGTCCCCATAGGAGAAGCCTTTTTTGTATCTAGGTACAACCCTTAAGGGTTCCATGTAGAGCCCTCCGTGGAAAGGGTTCTAGCTTGAACACAAAAGGATTCGACTTGGAACTAAAAGGGTTCTTTCCAGCTGGAACCAAAAAGGGTTCTTCAAAGGGTTTTCCAATGAGGACAGCCGAAGAGCCAGTTTAGGTTGTAAGAGTGTAGGTAGGGTGTAACTACAGTATGCCAACCCCTGTCCTTATAGTGGGGTGGTGAAAAAAAGTTGTAAATAACTTATTATGTACAGTACCAGTCAAACATTTGGACACACCTACTCATTCAAGGGCTTTTCCTTATTTCCACTTTGTAGAATAATAGGGAAGACATCAAAGCTATGAAATAACACATATGGAATCATGTACTAATCAAAAACTTTCCAATACTTTTGACTGGTACTGTATCTTTTTTTATTTCATTTCATTTTTGTTGTTTCAGGTAAACAACCTAAACAAGTTGTACATATGTGCTATATATAAACACAAACAAGAAACCAGATCAAATGTCTCCTATGAGAGAAACTGCTCGACACCGAAGTTGAAGCCTGTTTCTATGACATGTACAGTATTGTAGTGTCTGTGTAGCTGTCTGTCTTCAGGTTGAGGTACCTTACCGTGACATACTGCATTATCTGTGTACCTCGCTTGATGTTGTTGATGATGAACTCTAGTTCAGGCAGGGTGTGGAGGCTGACCAGGTTGGCCTCCATTTTCTGACAGGTTTTCTGAGCAGCGTCCCAGTTCATCTTCTCTGACGTCAGTCTGTAGCAGCCTGCCTGGAACGCCTTCCAGCCCACATCACACTCGTACTTCTCATCATCCGCCCACGAGTCTGCAGCCCACAGAGCAGAGACAGAGAGCAAACAGAAGGGAAATATATCCTATATGAACTATTTGTTAATACAGTAGAGAGCATATAACCCAATGGCTACACAAATCTAGGATGTATTTTTTTTGTTAACTGTAACTACTCACATACAGTGTATGTAACTGTCCATGAAACAACAAGCTACGGATGTAGGATCTTAATTTGAGTTTGCTACAGAGGGAAAATAATTCTGCAGCAACAGGAAATGTGAATTATTATGTGGATTGTAACAAATGTACATTTTGCAGGGGATTTTTCGTAGAGGAAAATCAAATCTGAAATTTGAAAGTGGAAATTACAAACATTAGAAGCCTTTTTAAAACTCAAAAACACTACAAATGTGCCATTCCTGCTTTGCAGGGAAATTCTCAAATCAAGCTCCAACATCTGTAAAAGCTTTAGCAGGGAGGATTTGATAAGGAGGTCTAGAGTCTCGACCGGTGACTAGGCAGACGAACCGGTGGTGAAGGGGTCCAGGGTGGCATTGGGTCTCTTCTTACAGACGTAGGGAAGGGCTACAGAGCAGTCTCTGTTCTGCCAGCGGCCAGACGACTCTGTCCTGATCACCGCACAGTTCACCTCCTCCACATGGCTAGGCTGGTCTGGGATTTAAATAGAATGAATATTGGGAGATAGAAAGAAGAGACAGCTTAGAAGTTCTCTGTGTAGTCTGTGGTGTTAGTGTTGTAAACAGATGGTAGAGGTTGGGTTGGGTTAAAAGGATGGTTGAGGTTAAAAGGATGGTTGAGGATGGATAAGGTTAAAAGGATGGTTGAGGATGGATAAGGTTAAAAGGATGGTTGAGGACGGATAAGGTTAAAAGGATGGTTGAGGACGGATGAGGTTGGGTTAAAAGGATGGTCAATCACCAAGATGGCATAGCAGTCAGATGTCTTTTGTCCTTGTCGTGTCCCGTATGTATATATATATATTTACAACTTTCTTTGCATACCTTTTTATATATATTTTTTTTCTTTTCCATAAACTCATCTTCAAAATACTCTCCTGCAAACCGCCTCACCAATTTATTTTAAAAAGTATTATTTACCTCAAATCTGTAATCCTCCATAGAAGCTAACCAGAAGCTAGCCAGAAGCTAACCAGAAGCTAATCAGAAGCTAGTTAGCTTCTTTACTGGCTAATCGTTAGTATTCAGCTAACCACGGTTTGTGGTCATCAGCTATCCTTTAGCTCGAAAATCTATCGCCAGTTTTGTACGGCGCGGCTCGGACCGGAACATACCGGACCTATTTTTCTCTCCATGTCCCCGGATTTCAACCACAAGCTCTGGACATTTATACCTGGATCTCGCAGCTAGCTAGCTGCTATCCGTGTGACTATCGGCTTACGTCGATTCCGGAGCAAACATCAATTATTCCGGAGCCACTCCTAGGCCACTGATAAATCCACTATAATTGAGAATTTCAATAAGCATTTTTCTACAGCTGGCCATGCTTTCCACCTGGCTACCCCTACCCCGGTCAACAGCACTGCGCCCCCCACAGCAACTCGCCCAAGCCTTACCCATTTCTCCTTCTCCCAAATCCAGTCAGCTGATGTTCTGAAAGAGCTGCAAAATCTGGACCCCTACAAATCAGCCGGGATAGACAATCTGGACACTTTCTTTCTAAAATTATCTGCCAAAATTGTTGCCACCCCTATTACTAGCCTGTTCATTTTGTCACAAAAAGATGCTCGACTATGCATATAATTGATAGCTTTCCAAGGTCTTCGAAAGAAAACAAACAGATCTGACCATGTCCAGAACTACCAAGATATTTTCTGCAATCTGGTTTCAGAGCTGGTCATGGGAACGTGAGCTTCAGGTCAAAACCAAGATGAGACGGCATCCAGTCAAATGATCTGCAGGATTTTTGAGGCTCTTGTTTTCCATTGTCTCCTTATATGGCTGTGTCAAATCGGAGGGTCTGCTGAGGAATGAGCCTGCCACAGGGTTTTCTGTCCGATTTTCCCATCAATGTGTCTGCAGCATTGTGAGTATTTGATCCACCTCCACGCAGATCATTGGAAGATTGACACATAACAGACCACATTTACCAGGTGTCCGCCCATGGCCTCCAATTGCTCTTAAATACAAGTAAATTGGTGCTCTTGAACAGATCGCTGTCTGCAGGCAGCTGCCAGCATTTTTCCATGGGATACAGAGGTGGAAAGACTGTAAACTTCCTTCCAGACCCACTCAAACATATCAATGAAGAAATATGTGAAAAAAGCACCTTCACTGATTCCAAACAACGTTTGCCATGTTTCGACTCGATATTATGGAGTTAATTCGGAAAAATTGTTTTCACAGTGCCATCCGTTTTGTGACTGAATTTTCGGTTCTCGTTGGCTGGCCCTCGCTAGTTCCATACGCAAACCCACTGTCCATGTCAAAAGACCCTGCTAGAAAAGTCCCCCTTATCTCAGCTCTCACCATACATCACAGACATGCTCCAGCAGGTTATCTCTCTGGAAAAACTGCGCATTTGGTGATGTAACTGAAACTGTTATCTCCTCATTGAAAACATCAGAAGCTCTTCAAACTGGTAAATGATTTTATTTATTTGGTTATCTGTATTTTTTTAAAATTTTGCTCCTTTGCACCCAAAATTTCTATTTCTAGCTTTGCATACTCTTCCACAAATTACCATTCCAGTCAATTTCTATGGTTCAAAAGCATATTTTGAAAATCTGAGATGACAGTGTTGTTAAGAAAACTCTGGCTAAACTGTTTTGCTTCGAGAGCAGAAATGACTCATCGTATATAGACTTGTTTACATTATTCTGTTCTCAACTTGCCTACCTGGTTAAATTTAAATAAAGAAATAAAAAATAAATAAATAAAATGGTTGAGGACATTTTAAAAGGATTTGTGGACAGATTTTCAAAATGGTTGAGGATGGATTATGCTAAAATGATGGTTGAGGACTTTAAGTTAAAAGGATGGTTGTGGACGGATCCGGGATGGGGAGTTCCAAAAGGATGGTTTTAAAAAAGGATGGTTGAGGACGTATATGGTTCAAAGGATGGTTGAGGACGTATATGGTTAAAAGGATGGTTGAGGATGTATAAGGTTAAAAGGATGGTTGAGGACGTATCTGGTTAAAAGGATGGTTGAGGACGTATATGGTTAAAAGGATAGCTGAGGATGGATAAGGTTAAAAGGATGGTTGAGGATGGATAAGGTTAAAAGGATGGTTGAGGATGTATAAGGTTAAAAGGATGGTTGAGGACGTATATGGTTAAAAGGATAGCTGAGGATGGATAAGGTTAAAAGGATGGTTGAGGATGGATGAGGTTAAAAGAATAGTTGAGGATGGATGAGGTTAAAAGGATGGTTGAGGATGGATGAGGTTAAAAGAATAGTTGAGGATGCATGAGGTTAAAAGGATAGCTGAGGATGGATAAGGTTAAAAGGATGGTTGAGGATGGATAAGGTTAAAAGGATGGTTGAGGATGGATAAGGTTAAAAGGATGGTTGAGGATGGATAAGGTTAAAAGGATGGTTGAAGAGGGATGAGATTGGTTTGTGTTAAAAGGAGCAGGTTGGCATTTATTGTCATGAATATTGCCCTGAAAGCAGCTCTGCAGTGGTCACTTGCTGGCACAGCCACAAAGTCATAACACCTGATTTTAAACCTAACCATAACCATAACCCTAACCCTGTTAACCCTAATGCCTAACCCTAACCTTACATTAAGACCAAAAAAATAATTTATGTTTTCATACATTTTTACTATCTAGTCAATTTTGACTTTACAGCTGGCCCATCTAGCGGAGATCGCTCAGTTCTGCTTCCAGGGCAAGATTCAGGACAATAAACATCAATCTTGTCACGTTCTGACCTTTATTTCCTTTGTTTTGTCATTATTTAGTATGGTCAGGGCGTGAGTTGGGGTGGGCAGTCTATGTTTGTTTTTCTATGATTTGGTTATTTCTATGTTTCGGCCTAGTATGGTTCTCAATCAGAGGCAGGTGTCATTAGTTGTCTCTGATTGAGAATCATACTTTGGTAGCCTGGGTTTCACTGTGTGTTTGTGGGTGATTGTTGCTGTCTCTGTGTTTGCACCAGATAGGGCTGTTTTGGTTTTTTCACATTTCTTGTTTTGTTAGTCTATTCATGTACAGTGTCTTTATAAATTAAACATGAATAACCACCACGCTGTGTTTTGGTCCGCCTCTCCTTCAAGTAAAGAAAACCGTTACAAATCTGCATTTAAAATGAGGGTTGAGGATGGATGAGGTTGGGTTTGGTTGGGTTAGAAAGATGTTTGAGGATGGTTGAGGTTGGGTTAAAAAGATGGTTGAGGATGGTTGAGGTTGGGTTGGGTTAGAAAGATGTTTGAGGATGGTTGAGGTTGGGTTAAAAAGACGGATGAGGATGGTTGAGGTTGGGTTGGGTTAGAAAGATGTTTGAGGATGGTTGAGGTTGGGTTAAAAAGATGGTTGAGGTTGGGTTGGGTTAGAAAGATGTTTGAGGATGGTTGAGGTTGGGTTAAAAAGACGGATGAGGATGGTTGAGGTTGGGTTAAAGACAGTGTTCTCTCACCATTCTCCCAGTTGAGGTATTTGAGCGGGGAGGAGTCACCCCACTGCCAGCCTCCGGTGATGTCCAGGTCATTCAGACCGATCCACAGAGCAGCACTGTAACCAGTCAGCAAACCTACAGCAGCGGGGAGAGACTTCTCTTACAAACATAAGGTGTTCCCATATAAACAGAGGCAAGAGCCCACTCCACCTCCTTAAAACTATTAGAGAAGAGGCGAGTTGAGAAAAGACGGTAACCCTTGATTGTAAGGTATGCTTTTAAATGGCTTATACACACTTAATACATAGTTGTTTACCAGCAATGTCTAATACCAGTTCCTAACAGACCTATAAACACATTTCCATCAAACCGAGAATAAGGAAGAAAAGCGCTCCCGTGTTGTAGCACAGAGGACTGCATTTTAGACTCTCCTCTGGTCTCCTACCGTTGATGTAGGTCTGCTCATGCAGCTTGGTGACACTGAGCAGGTCAGCCCCCTGCTGTTGGCAGCTGATGCGAGCCTCGCTCCATGACAGGGTGGCCTGGAAGTTGAACTGGTAGCAGCTGTCTGTCAGGGGGTCTGTGTCCCAGAACGTCTCACAGTCATTGCCTGGGAGGGGAAGGAGGGAGTGGGAGAGAGAGGGGAGGGGAGGGAGAAACAGAGATCATTGCAAGGGGAAAATAGTCATAGAGAGAGAGACATAGAAAGAGTCTGTGGTGCGTGTGTGTGTGGGGGGGGGGGTGGAGGAGGTGGAGGGTGAATATAGCTGTGTGAGACGGTGACTCACTCTTAACAGGACAGAAGCCCCAGAGTTCGTCCTTGCCATAGTCGAAGGTGGTGGCACACCACAGGTGACCGTCCTCTCTGCCAATACTGGTGCAGTTGTGGAACCACTGGCCATCGTACATGAAGGGCAGGTAGCAGGGCCGACCGTGAGAATTCCCCTGGATAGTATAGATCTCTGCAAAGGCACACGATGGAAAGACTTCAAATCCCAGGATGCACTGGCACTGAAGCGCCACTTTCTGTCCCAAATTGATTTGTGTGGATAGTTTTTACTGAGCAAGCAAATATGTGTACTTGGGAAAGACCATCAAAGGTAAACAATAAACCAAAATAGACCAGATAATGGAAAAACAATCAAACAATTTACATCTGAAAAATAAATACATCAGGACAAAGCTTTATAAAAACAATATACTGTCTCAAACTAAAAAGTATGCCAGACAAAGTCATTTTCATTTTCACTAGCAAGTGACAAGGGTAGAAAAGATACTCTTTCCAAAAAACTTTCTCTAAAATAATAAAATATTGAGTTTAGTTTATAAGCAGTTGTTTTAGTTATTTTTTCCAGTCTATTATGAGACTGCCATGTATAAACTAAACTCCATTATTCTTTGAGAGTTGAATGAACTTTATTTTGAATGAAACCTGATCTCCACAGTTTGACAAAATGCCCACGGGTTGCCACGGTAGCCTCTGCATTCCACTGGACAGCGGGGTATGAAGGCAAGGACAGCGGGGACAACTCAAATCAACTCTCCAAGACACGATGGAGAAAGAGAGAGAGCGGGAGAGTGAAGAGAGCGAGCGAGAAAGGATTGAGAGAGAGGGAGAAAGGGAGAAAGAGAGAAAGGGAGAAAGAGAGTGGTAGAGAGAAAGAGCTGTAAAGAAAGGGACTGGAAGGGCATCTGCGCTGTTACCAAAACACATAGAGAACGAGCCAGACCCATGGAAAGTAGGGCATATGTGTTAAAAAGGGGGAAAGGCCTAGAAAGTTCCCTCCCTCCTTCATTTCCCTCTCTTGTCCACCAGTGGCTGGTTCGTGTCAAGCTGCTAGCCTGCTAGCTACACAGCGGGGTGACTAATGTCCGTGGCATTCTTTATTCAGCAGCCTGTTGTCTTCACAAAAGCAAGTTGTGCGGAATGGCAGTTAAAAGTTACAAATGCCTTTTGCCTCCCCACAAAAAAAAGGAAAGAAAAGAAGGAGAGGAACGATAGAGGAGGAAAGTAAAGAAGGAGAGGAACGATAGAGGAGGAAAGTAAAGAAGGAGAGGAAAGATATAGGAGGAAAGTAAAGAAGGAGAGGAAAGATAGAGGAGGAAAGTAAAGAAGGAGAGGAAAGATAGAGGAGGAAAGTAAAGAAGGAGAGGAAAGATATAGGAGGAAAGTAAAGAAGGAGAGGAAAGATAGAGGAGGAAAGTAAAGAATGAGAGGAAAGATATATTGGAGGAAAGTAAAGAAGGAGAGGAAAGATAGAGGAGGAAAGTAAAGAAGGAGAGGAAAGATATAGGAGGAAAGTAAAGAAGGAGAGGAAAGATAGAGGAGGAAAGTAAAGAAGTAGTTTTCTGGACTTTGGTTGTAGGAGATCTGGTTTTAATTGCAGTCAGACAGGCTAGAGACGGTATTTCAAAGACTAAGCCCAGCAGAAAGGCTGTCTGTGCAACTTAAATAATAACATTTGATATCTGCAAGAATAATAATACTACTACTAATAATAGTGGAAACGAGGCTTTGCTTCAAAACCACACTGTTATCCCTTCAGCAGGGGGCTTCAACTCCTAGGTCCTACGTAAACACTAACATACGTACGCTAGAACTGGGTGATATGGACAAAAATCCACATTGTGATAAATTGCCTGAATTGATGCAATAATGATAAATAGAAGGATAGTTTATAACATCAATGTGCAACAAGTTTTTTAAACGTTTCCTTTAAACTACTAACTTACTACGAGTCTGATGGTTGTAGCCATCAACTGTCCCATGAACAATCACCCACATGAATACACTTACTTCATGTCAAACTTCACGTTTCTCTAGTGCAGGCTACGTATCATAATGAACGATATCAGCGAAATGCCTGCGATAAGTGATCGGTATGGTCGGTGTCAATCATTTCCGGTTTAATGAGCCAGCTCTACTGTAGGCTATGTGAGGGCAAGGGCATTCCACTGTTTACGTCTTGAGTTTACAAACACAGAGCGAGAGGGCTTTTCTTAGCTATCTTGCTGGCGGACTGCCAGTCAGTCATACAGTCGACAGAGAGGCCCGGGGCAAACAAATTGCAGCATGCGTCTGAACAGATAGAGCTGTACCCTCCTCAACAGTCCAACACAGCTGACTAACTCTACCTATCTCTCTGATTTGGTCCTGCCGTACATACCTACACGTACGCTACGGTCACAAGACGCAGCCTCCTAATTGTCCCTAGAATTTCTAAGCAAACAGCTGGAGGCAGGGCTTTCTCCTATAGAGCTCCATTTTTATGGAATGGTCAGCCTAACCCATGTGAGAAACGCAAACTCGGTCTCAACCTTTAAGTCTTTACTGAAGACTCATCTCTTCAGTGGGTCATATGATTGAGTGTAGTCTGGCCCAGGAGTGTGAAGGTGAACGGGAAGGCTCTGGAGCAACGAACCGCCCTTGCTGTCTCTGCCTGCCTGTCTCTTGCTGTCTCTCTCCACTAGGATTCTCTGCCTCTAACCCTATTACAGGGGCTGAGTCACTGGCTTACTAGGGCTCTTTCATATCATCCCTAGGAGGGGTGCGTCACTTGAGTGGGTTGGGTCACTGATGTGATCTTCCTGTTTGGGTTGCCCCCCCCCCTTGGGTTGTGCCGTGGCGGAGATCTTTGTGGGCTATACTCGGCCTTGTCTCAGGATGGTAAGTTGGTGGTTGAAGATATCCCTCTAGTGGTGTGGGGGCTGTGCTTTGCAAAGTGGGTGGGGTTATATCCTTCCTGTTTGGCCCTGTCCGGGGGTGTCATCGGATGGGGCCACAGTGTCTCCTGACCCCTCCTGTCTCAGCCTCCAGTATTTATGCTGCAGTAGTTTATGTGTCGGGGGGCTAGGGTCAGTTTGTTATATCTGGAGTACTTCTCCTGTCCTATCCGGTATCCTGTGTGAATTTAAGTATGCTCTCTCTAATTCTCTCTTTCTTTCTCTCTCTCGGAGGACCTGAGCCCTAGGACCGTGCCTCAGGACTACCTGGCATGATGACTCCTTGCTGTCCCCAGTCCACCTCCAGTTTCAACTGTTCTGCCTGTGATTATTATTATTTGACCATGCTGGTCATTTATGAACATTTGAACATCTTGGCCATGTTCTGTTATAATCTCCACTCGGCACAGCCAGAAGAGAACTGGCCACCCCACATAGCCTGGTTCCTCTCTAGGTTTCTTCCTAGGTTTTGGCTTTTCTAGGGAGTTTATCCTAGCCACCGTGCTTCTACACCTGCATTGCTTGCTGTTTGGGGTTTTAGGTTGGGTTTCTGTACAGCACTTTGAGATATCAGCTGATGTACGAAGGGCTATATAAATACATTTTATTTCATTTTGATTTGATATTGCAAAATGGCTGACTCCCTTTGCCTACCAGAGTCGAACTGACGTCTTGTTGCTCCATACCAAAACAAAATCAAGACTGGCCAGAATGACTTGCTCAACTTACACTTCTCTTTATCAGAGAAAGCCAGAAGCAGAAGCTCTTCTACTTACCACGATAGCTCCTAGAACAAAGGTCCTGATCGTCCCCAAAGAGCCTCCACTTGAGCCCCTCCCGTAGGGGCTTGACATCCGAGGCCACTGCTGAGGAGTTAGCGGAGGGGTTCACAGGGTGCGAGGGTGACGGCAGGTACAGGTTGAGGTTGTCCAACACCTGGGAACAGTACCATGTCCAGCGGACCCCGGGAGGCTCTCTGTCACAGGGGTAGACGCCCAGCAGTGAGGCGTCCTCCCTGGAGCTGTAGTTGCCTGTTGTCAGGCCCAGGCACAGAGAGGAGCCTAGGTTGAAGAGTCGGCCCCGGGTCACCCACTTCCACTTCTGGGCGTCATCCTCGCAGGACTCAGACAGGGACAGGGAGTGACCCTGCACCCCTAGACAGCCCTGAGCCCCCTCGTGGAAGAACACAAACACATCACCATTCACAGGCTCTGTGGAGAGAGAGATAGAGAAACACAGAGAGAAAGAAGGGCATTCTATGCTTTCAAAAGGAACATACATTTCAACATACCAATTAGGATCTGGCTAAAAATACTTGAATCAGTCATAGAGCCCATTGCCCTTTATGGTTGTGAGGCCTGGGGTCCGCTCACCAACCAAGACTTCACAAAATGGGACAAACACCAAATTGAGACTCTGCATGCAGAATTCTGCAAAAATATCCCTGTGTACAACATAGAACACCAAATAATGCATGCAGAGCAGAATTAGGCCGATACCCATTAATTATCAAAATCCAGAAAAGAGCCGTTAAATTCTACAACCACCTAAAAGGAAGCGATTCCCAAACCTTCCATAACAAAGCCATCACCTACAGAGAGATGAACCTGGAGAAGAGTCCCCTAAGCAAGCTGGTCCTGGACCTCTGTTCACAAATACAAACACACCCCACAGAGCCCCAGGACAGCATCACAATTAGACCCAACCAAATCATGAGAAAACAAAAAGATAATTACAAAAAGATAATTACTTACATTGGAAATAATTAATTTAAAAAAGAGAGCAAACTAGTGCTATTTGGCCCTAAACAGAGAGTACACAGTGGCAGAATACCTGACCACTGTGACTGACCCAAACTTAAGGAAAGCTTTGCCTATGTACAGACTCAGTGAGCATAGCCTTGCTATTGAGAAAGGCCGCCATAGGCAGACATGGCTCTCAAGAGAAGACAGGCTATGTGCTCACTGCCCACAAAATGAGGTGGAAACTGAGCTGCACTTCCTAACCTCCTGCCCCATGTATGACCATATTAGAGAGACATATTTCCCTCAGATTACACAGATCCACAAAGAATTCGAAAACAAATCCAATTTTGATAAACTCCCATATCTACTGGGTGAAATTCCACAGTGTGCCATCACAGCAGCAAGATTTGTGACCTGTTGCCACGAGAAAAGGGCAACCAGTGAAGAACAAACACCATTGTAAATACAACCCATATTTAGGCTTATTTATTTTTATCTTGTTTCCTTTAACCATTTGTACATTGTTAAAACACTGTATGTATATAATATGACATTTGTAATGTCTTTATTGTTTTGAAACTTCTGTATGTGTAATGTTTACTGTTAATTTGTATTGTTTATTTCACTTTTGTATATTATCTACCTCACTTGCTTTGGCAATGTTAACACATGTTTCCCATGCCAATAAACCCCTTGAATTGAATTGAATTGAGAGAGACACAGAGAGAGAGACACACAGAGAGAGAGAGAGAGAGAGAGAGAAACACAGAGAGAGACACATAGAGAGAGAGACACACGGAGAGAGAGAGAAAGCGTGCGAGAGAGAGAGAGAGGTAGAGATAGAGAAACACACAGAGAGAGACACAGAGAGAGAGAGACAGAGAGAGAGAGAGAG
This sequence comes from Oncorhynchus masou masou, assembly GCF_036934945.1. Taxonomy (NCBI): domain Eukaryota; kingdom Metazoa; phylum Chordata; class Actinopteri; order Salmoniformes; family Salmonidae; genus Oncorhynchus; species Oncorhynchus masou. Next base: position 15,971,494 of record NC_088226.1, on the reverse strand, counting down.
AGAGAGAGAGAGAGAGAGAAAAAAAATAGAAAAAGAGAGAAAGAGAGAGACAGAGAGAGACACAGAGAGAGAGAGAGAGAGAGAGAGAGAGAGAGAGAATTAGAGAGATAGTGAAACACAGAGAGAGAGAGAGAGAGAGAGAGAGAGAGAGAGAGAAAACAGAGAGAGAGAGAGACAGAGAGAGAGAGAGAGAGAACGAGAGAGATAGAGAAACACAGAGGGAGAGACACAGAGAGAGAGCGAGAGAGCGAGAGAGAGCGAGAGAGAGCGAGAGAGAGAGCGAGAGAGAGAGAGAGAGCGAGAGCGTGAGAGAGAGAGAGAGAGAGATCAAGAGAGAGAGAGCGAGAGAGGACAGTCAATAACACTGTTCAGGAACTATTCCATCTTTAGCTGCTTATGTGGAGACCACAATCAATATCACTATTAATGGATGTCCTGCTTTGCTAGAGCAAGCATCTTTCAGCTGATTGTGGTGCTGTTGAAAGGCTAGCTTTCTCACAATAATACCTAGCCCACCTAGTTATATCTCCTCTCACATCTATGACAAAACAGACAAAAAAGTTGGAGAAAGAAATAATTTAATTTGCGTATTTGAAAGACCAGAGGAGACTCACAGACCTGTATCTACTTAAGCAAACATTTACCAAGGTTGTGTGTTTAGACAAGTGTTCATTGGAGGGGGCTGCTGCTTTTAAAATGTGTCTGCACATGTTTTTTCACGCGTCTTGTAATGTTGGTAATGTCTATTTATTTGTTATTTCCTGTCAGATTCTGGGATATTTTCCCCGTTTCAGACGTGTGACCTGGAATGGCCTTTCTCCTCACGGGGAGTCTGTGGTCTGAATGTCATGTGAGGGAACGTTGGCTGAAGAACTAAAAGAGTATCTAATGCCTTCAATAGAGTTCCAGCCCCAGACCCATTGATTGCTCTGTTTGGTACAGTTGATGGGAATAACCAGGAAGGGAAGGCTGTCTCTCTTTGTACTCTATTAGCCAAAAGGCTCATATTGCAATTTTGGAAATTGGAGACTGTACCTGCCTTTGAAATGTGGTTACAGGATTTAGGGAATGTAATACATATGGAAAAGATTCGATACAATACCTCCAATAGAAGTCCAATGTTTTACAAAATATGGCAGCCAATACTGGATAAATGGTCTAGTCCCGCTTCATAACTGGGTTGACGATCTGCTGCTACTCTGTGCTGTACTCCACTCAATATTTATTTTTTCCTTAACTACACTGCTTGTAATGACTATATGCTGTCTTCTTATACATGTCCCACCTAATAGGATTTTGTTTTATTTTGTGTATGTGTGAGTTAAGTTTTGTTTTGTCCTCTAAATTGGCCATCCCATTCAACAGTACAATGAATGTCATTGTTAGTATTGCTGTCTTTTTTATTTGATTTTTTATTGGAAAATAATAAACATATTATATATATTTAAAAAAAGAAGAACTAAATGAGGACTGGGCGGTCTGAGGTTTTGGGGACTGGTTTGGAACTTTATCTGGAGAACATGTCTGGTTTCATATTTGAAGATGTTTCTGTTGTCAATATCGGATAATATACATGTCATTACGTTACTTAATTATGCCAGTAATTTACCCAGACCGAGTGACCCTACAGTTAATCAATGTGCCCTGCGCATTGGGTCTGTACTGTAGGCTCTGTGTAAGACAAGAGCAAGTATACTGTATACACTCCAGCCCTGTATGAACTGATAAGAGGAGGAGGTAGAGAGAAAGCGAGATACTGTGTCTACGCTAACTAGATACTGGGTGGACTCCAGCCACTTTGACTGGAATGTCGGGAAGAAAACAACCTTCCCAAAAACCCACTGTGGTTTTCTCTCCTACCCACGTCTTCTCCGAGCTTTTCTTTTTCTTCTCCTGCAAGGGGGGTTATGGAGATTGGGAGGTTAAGGCCAGGTGATTCAAAAGTGTGTGCACTGGTGGAGGAGAGAGCGAGGGACGGAAAGGGGGAGCAAGAGAGGAAGAAAGAGAGGAGAGGGAGAGCAGCTGTGATGTTAAGTGAACACAAAGAGCAAGGAGAAAAAAGGGAATGACCCCAAAACAAACACAAGCCCTCCTCAGTGAATCTAGGTCCAGAGAAGAGTAACAGAGAGAGAGAGAGAGAGCGTCAGCATTCCTCCTTCACGGGGCCCTCCGAGGGGCCAGGATGTGGGGAAGGTGGGACAGATCACTGGGCGTTGGACTGAACATAGGGAAAGGGGGGATACCTAGTCAGTCGCACAACCGAATGCATTCAACTGAAATGTGTCTTCTGCATTTAACCCAACCCCTCTGAATCAGATGGCTCTGGTATGGGTGTACTTGAGTCCACACACAGAACAGGGGTCCTGGCCTGTAGCACAAAAACCTCCTCAAGTCATCTAATCAGTCCACTGTAGCACTCTCACAGAACTAGCAACACCGCCCTTGCAGCACTACCAACACTAAAACGACGGAGAATCTCCATAAAAAGAGTCCCTACAAAGTCGTTATAAAGCAGAACTTCAATCGGTGTACAGCACTAGCTTTTCTCAGACTCACTCAAACTCTGTTACAAAGTTGTTGAGAAATAATAGTCAGCTTGTGGCCTTGGACGGCTTCCAGATGCTGCAAAGGCAGAAGTTACTAAACACAATGGATGAGTGGTTCCACAGAGCTGTGAGCCTCCACTGGCAGTGCTTTGTACAGTGTAATCAGATATAATTACCAGCTAGCGCTGACTGCTGCAGACATCTCACTGTAGCACCATGTCGTTAGTCCTGTTTACTGTCCACTAATTGTAACGCAATAAAGATTCAGGAGTCAAAATACTTTTTTCTCACATGGTAATGGTGCGCCTCTGGAAAAATCTTTACTATGCACTCTTAGAATTTTTTAACTTGTATTATTTATTTAACCTTTATTTAACTAGGCAAGTCAGTGAAGAACAAATTCTTATTTACAATGACGGCCTAGGAACAGTGGGTTAACTGCCGTGTTCAAGGGCAGAACGACAGATTTTTACATTGTCAGCTCGGGGATTCAATCTAGCAACCACTGGGCTACCTGCCGCAAGATGCAGTGCCTTTGACTGATGCGCCAATGCGCCACTCCAGGTATAACTATTTTGGGTTCCATGTAAAACCCTCTGTGGAACCAAAAGGGATTCTTCAAAGGGTTCTCCTATTGGGACAGCCAAAGAACCCTTTTTGGTTATAGATAGCAACTTTGTCATTGAAGTAATAATGAGGGGCAGGTTCCATGAGTTTTTAATTTCAGACTCCGATTATTAAAGTAACACAATCCATAACAGTCTGAAATGAAAAACCTTTCCATGGACTCATTTCTCTCTAGGGAAGTCATTGTCTGTCATTTCCATTAAACGGCATGTGTTCAATAACCTTGCTACAGTTAGTCAAGCACGCTCTACATTTCTCCAACAGCAAAGACAATCTGAGTCCTGTTAATGTCATACCGTATGGACCCTGTAGAACAGACAGTTCAGCAAAGTCGCTGTCTTTGATGCCTCTCAATTCAAGGATCTTTCTTACCTTGTGGTCCATGCCAAAACATTTAGCAGTGCTCCCAGCTACCCCGGTCTGAAAATGCAACCCTTCTATATGTTCTTTTAACGGGCTCTTCTCTGCCGTGACAGGCAATCCACCCCAGCTGCGTGCAAATTAAGGGATCAACTTTGCCCTTCCCAAATTGTCAGAACACTATACAGAACAATGAATTCATTTTGGACATCTACAGCACTGGCTTAACTTCTTGGTGACAGGGGGGCAGTATTGAGTAGCTTGGATGAATAAGGTGCCCAGAGTAAACTGCCTGCTACTCTGTCCCAGATGCTAATATATTCATATTAGTAGTAGTATTGGATAGAAAACACTCTGAAGTTTCGAAAACTGTTTGAATGATGTATGTGAGTATAACAGAACTCATACGGCAAGCAAAAACCTGAGAAAAATCCAACCAGGAAGTGGGAAATCTGAGGTTTGTAGTTTTTCAACTCTTTGCCATTCCAATATACAGTGTAAATGGGGTCATATTGCACTTCCTAGGGCTTCCACTAGATGTCAACAGTCTTTAGAACGTTGTTTCAGGCTTCTACTGTGAAGTGGGGGCGAATGAGAGGGGATTGAGCCAGGTGTCTGGCAGAGTGCCACAGGCTCTGACGCGCGGTCATAAGAGAGTTGGCTCTCGTTCCATTGCTTTTCTACAGACAATGAAATTCTCCGGTTGGAACATTATTGAACATTTATGATAAAAACATCCTAAAGATTGATTCTATACTTAGTTTGATAAGTTTCTACGGGCTGTAACGGAACTTTTTTAAACTTTTCGTCCAACGTTCGGCTGGACCTGAACAAATCAAACATTTATTGTGGAACTGGGATTCCTTGGAGTGCATTCTGATGAAGACCATCAAAGGTAAGTGAATATTTATAATGCTATTTCTGACTAATGTTGACTACACAATATGGTGGATATCTTTTTGGCTACTTTGTTGTCTGAACGCTGTACTCAGATTATTGCATGGTTTGCTTTTTCCATAAAGTAAAAAAAATCTGAAACAGCGGTTGCATTAAGGAGAAGTATATCTCTAATTCCATGTATAACACTTGTATTTTCATCAACATTTATGATTAGTATTTCTGTAAATTGATGTGGCTCTCTGCAAAATCACTGCATGTTTTAGAACTACTGAACATAACACGCCAATGTAAAATAAAATTTTGGGATATAAATATGCACTTTATCGAACAAAACATACATGTATTGTATAACATGAAGTCATATGAGTGTCATCTGATGAAGATCATCAAAGGTTAGTGATTCATTTTATCTCTATTTGTGCTTTTTGTGACTCCTCTCTTTGGCTGGAAAAATGGCTGTGTTTTTCTGTGAGTTGGTGGTGCTTTCGCGAGAATTGTATCTTTAAAATGGTGTAAAATACTTGTATGCTTGAGGAATTTTAATTATGGGATTTTTGTTGTTTTGAATTTGGCGCCTTGCACTTTCACTGGCTGTTGGTGAGGTGGGACGTCACCGTCCCACATACCCCAGAGAGGTTAAGCCGGATGCTCTGAAGTAAGCAGCGCTGCTTCCAGTGGTGTGTGATTTCCTTGACAAGGCTTACATAACGATGGTTTTGGCCATGCTAACACTTGGCTTAGCAACACTTACGACAGTGTGGTAAGAGGAGTTTTTAGGAGACGTAAATGTTATTAAAAGCAGCCTAATATCATTTTGTCTTTTGTCATGATAAGAATCAGAGCCACAACAAAAGGAATATTGGTTTTCTGTGGCTACCATATCATTGTCTTTGTTAGGGCACTATAGCCCTTGTAAGCGCCACGGTCGTGTTTGTTATTTCTTGTTTTGTTGGTGGCGTTTTACAAAAGAAAAGAAAATGTACGCTCACCACGCTGCACCTCAGGTCTTCCTTGAACGACGGCCGTGACCATCCAACCATAAATTCGTACATTGCGCCCCTGGCCTGAGAGGGTGGAAGTTCAACGTGTTGCTAGATGTAGCTGGCTAATGTTAACTAGCTGGCCTGGCGCATCTGAGACTACCTATTAGACCTTGATGACTAATTTCCCACAGGACATGACGAGTACCCAACAAGCTGGGCACTGATGTTACTGATGTGAAGTAGAAGCTCTAACTTCTCAAAGTGTTCACACCTGGGCCCTGCAGCTGTCTTTGAAGTGTTGGTTCAACCTCAGTTGGCTCTGCTGAGTAAAAGACAAACTTCAAATGTAATTCCAGAAGCGGATTTGAAAGTGTTTGATGTGAATACAGTAAAGCACAGATCAACAGCTTCACCAAATTTTGACAAAAGTTAAACCTTGGGAAAGTACAACCAGAACAACACCCATCTAGCCTGATCCCTCCTCTCCCTCTCTCCCACTCCCTGCCCCGTCACCCTGCTCAGACCAATGCCAGTTTCCTGCTGCAAAAGAGAGCGGCTTAAACCTGCAGCCAAGAACAACGGAACATGAGGAGCCAAGAGCAGAGAGTTTGATGTTCCCAGAACCGCCTTCTTCTCCTCCAACTCTGGCTGGTGTGTTGATGAGGTCTCTCTGGGCGTGGGGGTGGGAGCAGGGCACCGGAGCTGGAGCACAGAGGTCCAATGGAGGCTGAGGTACATGAAACAAAGGTGACTGACTTGATCCACACTGAGGTGAGACGTACTGGAGAGATGGAAGCAATGGGACTGGGAACCACATTGGGATAGAAATTTGAAATAACAAATATTTTACTCCCATAGATATAGAAGCAAAATGGAGTAAAGTTGTGGGTGGATGTTATTGGATAAGAACAACAATGATGATAGATTCTGGTCTCAGGTTAAAGACCCCCAGGTTGAGATGAAGGTGTGGTTGTGGGACCAAAGGATTGTCTTTGAACCTTTTTCTTATTTTGACAGATGTTTGCGATGAAAGGGGACGCTTGTTTTACGGGTAAGCTTTATAAAACAGAACATCTCCTTGTCCAGTAAAAACAACAACCAACAAATAGACAGGACATTCCAGCCTGTTAGTGTGTTTGTTTCTGTTTCTTTTACGACGGTCCAGGCCAGCCTCTGAAACTGCTGGAGCGGTGGTAGGCCCCCTCCCAGCAAACATCTCAGTGGGAGGGGAGGAGAAGCAGCAGTGAGTGGGTGGGATTTATTAGGGGCTGATCAGCCCTTTAGAGTGTGGTTGGGTGGGATTTTTTTAGGGGCTGATCAGACTGTTGGCTTCCTGCTTTCTGTACAGCTCGAGTCCAAAGACACAGGGGTAGTACCTGAAATTCCTCCATGATCCTAAAGGTAAGACCGAGCCCCAGGAGATAGGGATTGTTCTGAAACCTGTACACCCAGGTAGACCTCAGGGTGTGAATAAGTGTCTAAAAGACAGAATAAATAGGTATGATGGAAAACAAGAATGAAAGCATGTGAATGAGAGATCTGCATTGCCTTTGCAGTTGGCAAACAAACCCAGTACCATCCACACTGCAGGTGTAACAGCTAGACACCACAATATATCTGGCCCTACATGACATTGTATTGAGAGCTGACACAACTGTGCTTTTGGAGAAATCACACAGAAACCAAAAACAAAGACTGTAATAACACAGTAATGACAGAACCTGGTGAATTACAGTATATGATCTTCTTATTGACTTCATCACCTTGAATCATCATACTCAGCTTTGTTGATACTGTTTTCCCTCCCTTGTACTAACTGAACTCATTCTGGCCGCATTACACACAATGTATGTTCTGGTGTAGACCTCAGTATCAAAGAACTGAATACATCTTGTTGAAAGTTCAATTCCCTCTGAAGGTGTGATATAGGATCGGCCAAGTAAATTTAAGTCATATTTCCAAATGGGAGGAACTGAGAATTTCATTGAAGAAAAAAACCAGAGTTTTTAATTTGGCCCACCTCCAAAGTTGTTCACAATGTCAAGTTGGTTACTGGGCCTACTTTGTCTTCATTTCAGAGAGACGGTGAAATAACTTTTATAGCCTCGTGCTTTCCGTCTTCATTCGTGGACTATTATTATTTTTTTTAACCGAGATTTAATCTCTACAAATCGACCCATAGCATGCCGAGGAGTAAAGCAGGTCAGTGTTCAAACGCGAGAGGTCACTGTCGTGTCCATAGGCCTACACGGTACACGGGGACGGAGAAGAGATGGACGTCACTGTATAACAGGATGTAAAGGTCACATCTGCCCCCGAGGTGGCAAATATATGCAACGCGTCAGTCTCATACCAGTTTACAGAGGAAGGACACATATCTACCATTTTACATTTCCAAAGAAAGAAGGAAGGATCTACAGGTATATTAGAACTTCACTTCAAGTTTCCAAACGAGAAAACACATACTCCCCACCACCACACACACATCTGGTTCCACTCAGAATTCGGACTTTCGTGGCATACCAATGCATCAGTGAAGTTCGGATAAAAAGTACCCGTAAAATCCCCCCCCCCCCCCAAAAAACGAAATCAGTTTTAGGTGGATATTCAGACATGCAATAACAAAGAGTCTGCGACTCTCGGTCTCCAGTGTTTTCCTTGAATGAAAAGTCGAGAAGCATTCGACAGCAACATATTGATCTTACCTGAAACGCTGCTGTTTAGTTCCAGACTAAAGATGAATAAATATAAAGTGCATTTGTAAAAGTGAAGGCAATTGTTCCATGTTCTCCTCGAATTCTTGTTTCGGTCGCAGCGTGGCATGCCCACTGTTGCTCAGCAAACTGTAAATCGGAGCAATTTATGGAGAGCTTTCCTTTCGGGACGGATGGGTAGAGTGGTGGTGAGTATGATGGGTTGCAGATGAGAGGAGGAGTAGAGTGGGCTCTGTGTCTTTTTAGCGCGTCATTAAAACTGAAGTTAGCAGACGCGTTGGGTCTGCGTCACCATACTCTAGCCCGCCTCACATTCACACACAGTTGTGCACAAACTAGATACACTGTATTGCAGATATGCAACACTGTGTCAGAATCTCAGACATGCAACATTATTACCTTGCATTTTCTTGAGATCCGCCCGCTGTTACATTGAAACAACATCCCTGCTTGTGATACGTTACATGCTGCAAATATGTAGCCTATCTCGTCTAGGCCTATTTGTGTCCTTCAAAATAAGGTATTGGTATTACAGAAATAATATATATATATATATATATATATATATATATATATATATATATATATATATATATATATATATATATATATATATATGATAAATCTATAAATCTATATTACCGATATACAGATTTATCAGATATGTGTATATATATGTATATATATATATATATATATATATATATATATATATATATATATATACACCTATAGACACTTGATTTCGCTTATTTTAAAACGACAGTAGAGATTGAAAACATAAATTATTTTACTAGATTCTGACTCATAGAATCATTCCCCAAAGCAGCAGTGGGGTGACAGTTATGGACACAGATCATCCAAGTGAGATTGCAACAAGAAACAGTTTTACTTCCCATTCCAAAACCAGAGACCAAAAGCCAACTCATAAATATGTGTAAAAAATACGAAAGTGATGGCTTCTTGGCCTCCACAATTCTGGATTATTTAATTATCACTGTATTGCTGTCCCTTCCTCGTGAATCAATTAAACTGCCATGGTGCACATACTCACCCCTGGGAGGATTCTGTGTTGGGGATTGGTAGTGGTGGATGTTGGGGAGAGTGGAAACAATCCCATGTCAATCTGTTGGGAAATGCAAGAATGATGCATCGATCAGAACAACTTTACATTGGTGGATAATGTGGGTGTGTGTGCACAATCTGCACAAGTAGCCTAAAAGTTCAAAGCTGGTGTCACCGATGTGTTGGCTTCATTCTCTCTCTTGTGAACATAGTCATTGTTGGACCATTAGCAGTATGCATGGCTCAGGGCCCTGTCTGTCTCCCTCTCCACTGATCATTATCGATCTGTGGCTTTTGCAGTGCACTGCACACAACCACACTCAATTGAACACACATTTTAGACAACGTGCGAATGCACCGTGCACGGTAGTAGCCTACCCACAGAACTAGATTGACCGCTGACCCCCTCAATTACTATCTCTATGGCCTACCCATGCATTTTATATCAGTGTGGTTCAATGGTAGAGTGATCTTCGCTCATGGCATCAATTCAGCACTACGTGAGCCCAATCATTCATTCAATAATGTGACTGTTGTAATATAGATAATTGCTTCAGGGGCTCTCAAACTTATTTTTGGCCGGGGACACCTTTTGAGATAGTAAATTCATCGGGGACCCCCGCATAATCAGAACACAACTGGAGTGAGATAAAAAAAAATAGCATACAAAGAGTTCTACTATGACTTTGGCAGTGCATGGCCAGGCAAACCATTTTAAAGGTCCATCTCCTGGCATCGGAGAGAACATTTTTTGTTGTTGCGGTTTTCTCTCGAGGCAGAGAGAAAATGTTGCAGTTTTAAAGCTTAAATTACAGTGCATTTACATAAAATAAAATACAATTAGGATGGAGTTGATAATTGGTGGAGTACTGTGGATGCCAATATCCAGACCCATGTTGCCTAGGGTTAATTAAGAACATCATTTGTAGATCAATCATGTTTCCTTGTATTACACCCTCTTAACTTATTCTACAGATCTCCTGGCCAAAATTAATTCAATCTGTTTGTAATATTCATTAAAAAAATCTAATGTAAAAATTATAGTGTACCTCAGGGTCCGTGGACCCCATTTTGAGAACCCCTGGGGAGTATAGATGGGTTGGATGTTTAGCAACAAAACTTAACACATAAGCATATATGGGGCAAAACAGACAGGGCTGGCTTAGATTGTTGACATGTAAACTATATTTTGTCTCAAAATGTTTATTGAAAACAAATACATTTGCACAAGGAGCACTTGTCTCTCAAATTCATCATTACAGTTGTTGGTTAGCTAGCGAATTTGAGCCATATTAGCATAGACATTAGTCAAAACACCTCAACACAGTATCAACAAGGTACAACGATTCCCCACATGGTTGTTAGCTATTTGAATCATACCACCACATGGCCTTCTGCCTCATCGACACATCCACAGTCTCGTGGTGTTGTCAGCCAACCTGTCTTTAGGTTATTCAAACTTCTCCATCAGGTTTGGTTTCCCCCACCTTGTTATATTCATTTTATATTTGTCATTTATCTGACGCTCTTATCCAGAACAACTTACAGGAGAAACTAGGGTTAAGTGCCTTGCTCAAAGGCACGTTGAGATTTCTCACCTGGTCGGCTCTGGGATTTGAACCAGCGACCTTTTGGTTACTGGCCCAAAGCTCTTAACAGCTGGGCTACCTGCCGCCCTTTCAAAGATTTTCTTGATTATTTTAGTTCTTCCTCGATAGACCTTCTCCAGCTGTTCCTGGGTCTTCCTGGTTTCCATTTTCCCCTGCAACCTCCAGGTTACAGATAATAAATATTACATAAGTGTGCTTTGTGTTGTTGATGTAGAGAAATGAGCTTGCCGAGCCTTCTGAGAATAAACAACCCAACCAGAACTAACACCCCCACAAACACTCAGATCGCACAGTTTAACCAATAGTATTTAATGGGTTATGCAATTCTCTGCTAAGGCCCAATCTCCTCCCAGCAGTACAATGAGTAAACCAGTCCCTTGCATTTTATTGGCAAAAAATTCATTAAACAGACCTAAATAAATATGTTTTTATGATGGGAATTACTAAAACGAGAATAGGGCAACAAAAAAAAAACGAAAGAAAGAAAAATTTAAAAACCACTAATTGCTTTTTTTTCCTTCAAATTGGGAAAATGTAAGTAACAATTCTTTAAAAAAAGGGACCATTCATTAGTTTTCCACATCATATATCATGTAACAACTAGAACCAATATAAAAACTGCAGCGGAACAGTGCCACCATCTGGAAGTCTTAAGCTTTGGTCACAGGATTTAAAACAGACAGGGGGGGTGGGTATGCCTCCCTTCAAAAACTACCTGGACCCAGGAGAGTGCCTTAAATTAATGAACGCCATAGGTCTTGTTCAGGTCCAGTCTAAAGGCAGGCTAGACTGGTACTGTCAGTCAGGGGAGGGGGTTGGATGACAACCAAAGCATTTATCAAAAGGAGAACCCAGAGCATCTGGGACGACTCCGAGGCATGGTGGGTGGGTGGGTGTGTGTGTGTATGAGATGGAAAACAGAGTCTTCCAACAGTCCCTTCCATTTCTCAAAGCTAATGCAGCCCTGTTCCATTCTTTTAATCTTAAAATTGTTGAATTTTCCCATTTCTCCTCAGCTCAGTGCCATGTCCCCCTCCGCACTGTGGGGGGACCCTAGGGCTTTGACCCCCAGAACAACACCACCCCTCAGGGGAGGGAGAGACAGGGAAGCTGGGTGGGTGGACATGGAGGGCTCCAGGTTTCAGTTGGAACACTGATTACCCCACCTCTCTCCCCTCCACCTCATCCATGATTCCTCAAGCTCCCCCTGCCTGCACCCCAGAGGTTTCCCTGGGGTGCTGAGCCCATGGTGGGACATAACAGGATGGGAAGTGATGAGGGGGCTGAATCAGGCAGCCACCCCCATCCCCACCTTCCACTCAGGTCAGTCAGTTCGTAGTGAGATAGATAGTGAAGGCTCAGTTTGAGGCGCTGCTGTTGGAGGAGCTGGAGGTGGAAGGTATAGCCGTGCCAGAGGCCCCGGACGTGGCCACAGACTTGCGGATGTGAGGCATGAGGAAGGGGTCACTGGCTAGCTGGTGCACATCGATACGGTCCTCCTTCCGGTAGACCAGACAGCGCCTTATAAAGGCCTGGAGAGAGATAAGGAGGGGACATTTAGAGACGTTGTGACAGGAGAAGAATTTGTGCACAGAGCAGAAAAGGATGAATGTGTACACGAAAAGTAACAGACCAAAGAAAGAGGGATGGAGAAACAACACCAGGTGAGGAAGAATTTAGGGAATGGATTAACAAATGACAGAAAGTTGAGGGAAGGACAGAGAGAGAAAAAAAAAACAAGTAGTACCTTAGCTTCTGGGGTGACCACTGGTTTGGGGGGAAACTGAACCTCTGTTGCCTTCAGTATGGTGTTCTCCTGCAGGATGTCCTGTTGAGACTGGTTATGGCCAAAGGGCTGGAGGGGAAGACAAAGAAAGAGAACAAAAGGCTAAAGTCAGCAACACAAAACATCCTCATCTCTTAAATGGAATATAAAGAGCATGAATACAATTCTGAGAGGAGTGAGTAGTGTGTGTGTGCTTGCATTACCTTGCGTCCGTACAGAGCCTGGTAGAAGATGACTCCCACTGACCACACGTCCACCTTGTTGGAGATTTTAGGAGGCTCTTTACCTACCACAAAGCATTCAGGGGGAAGGTACCTGCAAGGGAAGATCATTGCTTAGAGCAACACTCATTCCACAATAACAATCTTCCAAACAAGATAGTAATTCTATTGTTCTAGTTTGTGCGGCGCCTCACCAGTAGGTCCCTGCACCCTGTGAGGTCAGCTCCATCCCATCCACTGAGTTGTAGCTGTCGTCGTCCATGATCTTGGACAGGCCAAAATCGGTGATCTTGATCTCCCCACAGGCTGTGCCATTCACCAGGAGGATGTTGCCTGAGGAAACGACAAGTCAGAGGTCAAGACAAAAGTTCACAATGAACATGAAGGACATTTCTCAGTAATATACTGGCAAGGCTGGTTTATAAATTGGTCTAACGACATGTCTGTAGACAATTCGAACGCGGCAAGTTTCGCTGGTCAAAACAACATTCCATTTATACTCCGGTGGAATGTCTAAAGACAGACACTGAGACTTTTCGGTTTTCTTGTTGCAGATAAGTGTGTTGTCATGGTTACCTGACTGCGATAGCAACGAGACAAGTTAAACAAATTATCCGGTAGAATGCCCTGCATTTATTACGTCACATACACAACCGTAAGCTATTTTCTTTAATTAACTTGACGATACCTTGAAAAATTATCTTGTTGGGAGTTGATTTTCCTGTAATAATTAATATAAATGTACTAAAAACGAAGTGGTTAGAGCGTTGGGCCAGTAACCAAAACGGATGGGTTTATTGGTGTTAAAATACACCAGTTATGCTATTTGGATCACAAGGCTGCTGTCAAGCATATCATAACAACAACAAGTTTAATGTCGGACGACAATAGAACGTTCATGATGTCACTGCGACAACAGTCTACAGACTGTCGATGTCGATAGACCAACTGTAAACCAGCCTTAAGAGTCAACTGAGTGAACTGTATCTTTTATCTTGTCTCGTTTTAGTCTGCTGTCATTGTTTCAACTTGCTTTACATGTAGAGTACCAGTCAAAATGACACCTACTCATTGCAGGGTTTCTTTATTTTACCATTTTCTATGTTCTAGAATAATAGTGAAGACATCAAAACTTTGAAATAACACAAATTGAATCATGTAGTAAACTAAAAAAAGAATACAAAAAAAAGAAGTGTTAAACAAATCCAAATCTATTTTATATTTGAGATTCTTCAAAGTAGTCACCCTTCGCCTTGATGACAGCTTTGCACACTCTTGGCATTCTCTCAACCAGTTTCATGACATAGTCACCTGGAATGCATTTCAATGAACAGGTGTGCCTTGTTAAAGGTTAATTTATGGAATTTCAAAATGGGTTTAAGCCAATCAGTTGTGCTGTGACAAGGTAGGGGTGGTATACAGAAGATAGCCCTATTTGGTAAAAGACCAAGTCCATATTATGGCAAGAACAGCTCAAATAAGCAAAGAGAAACAACAGCATTCTGCAGTGATACGCCATCCCATCTGGTTCGTGCTTAGTGGGACTATCATTTGTTTTTCAACAGGGCAATGACCCAAAACACCTCCAGGCTGTGTAAGGGCTATTTGACCAAGGAGAGTGATGGAGTGCCGCATCAGATAACCTGGCCTCCACAATCACCCAACCTCAACGCAATTGAGATGGTTTGGGATGAGTTGGACCGCAGAGTGAAGGAAAAGCAGCCAACAAGTACTCAGCATATGTGGGAACTCCTTCAAGACCGTTGGAAAAGCATTCCAGCTGAAGCTGGTTGAGAGAATTCTAAGAGTGTGCAAAGCTGTCAAGGCAAAGGGTGGCTACTTTGAAGAATCTAAAATATATGTTGATTTGTTTAACACTTTTTTGGTTACTTCATGATTCCATATGTGTTATTTCGTTGTTTTGATGTCGTCACCATTATTCTACAATGTAAAAAAGAAAAGAAAAACCTTGGAATGAGTAGGTGTCAAAACTTTTGACTGGTTCTGTAAGTGATGGCATCAGTGTTGACCTGATACTAATATTGCAGTGTAACTGCTGCCATGCCAGTGTCCGTGCGATCTGTTGTGTGTACCCACCAGGTTTGAGGTCATAGTGGATGATGGGTGGGCGGATCTCGTTGAGGTACTTGAGGGCGTTGACCATCTGCATGATGATAGAGCGGCCCTCCTTCTCCGACATCAGCTTGTGCTGCTTCAGGTAGAAATCCAGGTCGTTCCCCTCACAGTACTCTAGAACCGTACAGAACCTTGAACACAACGAGAGAGAGAGAGAGAGAGGGATGTGGTACTGTTTAACTCCAGAACCTAGAAAAACGAGAGTGGAATCGGCTGTGTGGTACTGTTTTAGTTTAGAAACCGTACAGAGCCTGTTCCACAACGAGAGACAAAGGAACCGACTGAGGTACTGTTTCAAAACAGTAGGATAGAGTTGAATGTAAGAAATAACACCGGAACTAGAAACCCCCCCAAAATCTCACGTTCTATTCCAAAGATGTGTTGGATATGTTCTGTTGCTCTTTGGGGGGGGGACACTTACGAGTCTGTGTCGAGTGAAAAGTAGTCGTAGAGTTTGACTATCCGTGGGTGGTCCAGCTCCTTATGGATTCTATACTCTCGACATGCGTGTCTGAAACAGAGACCACGTTAAACTCCAATGTTAAAACCAAAGTGCTTTTGTTGCCCGTATCACTCGGAGAAAAAAAAAATGTGTCTATGATAAGAAAAAGGGAACTCACTTGTGGTAGTTCTCTTTCTTCTCATCCCTCCAGTTCTTGTTCAACTGGTGGATTTTGACTGCGACGTATCTCTGCTCCGTTAGGTCAAAGGCCTTCAAAAGTGAGAGACAGAATCATTACTTGTAATTGATGTTACATCACATCCATTATTCTTTATCATATCTGAGAAAAACCTGGCACCAACATGAAACGGTATGAAAACTTGGCACAGACTTAAAAAATGGATTCAGGTGAACATCAAAAGTTCATCATTATGAGAAAACCTTTCGACTATGTAGTCGCTATACTTAGTTCAATGGGTATACAACTATGCATTTGACCATGATGACAAAAGGTCAGTTCCACTGACTGTTAATGAATGGGCAGAGTGCTCTCACCTTGTAAACTTCACTGAAGCCACCTCGGCCTAGTAAGTAGAGCAGTAGGTACCGGTCGTTTAGCGTAGGGTGGTCTTTGAACCTGTTGCGGAAATCAGACATATTTAGATTAGAAGTCAAACAGAGAGAACACAGATAAAAGAACACTGGTAGAGAGCACGTACGTGGAGTTATCCTCGTTGTGGATCCTCTTGAGCTCGCGGATGTGCAGGTTCCGTACTCGCTCCAACCTCTCCAGCTCAGCCTGGATCTCTGCCTCCTCCTGCAATACACAGCAAGCTTATTAGCAACTTTTACAGGAACAGTACACAAACTACATACACAAAACATAGAAACATTGCATGTAAAACAGCACACTACCTTCTTGAGATGGCCCAGTCTTAGTTTGAAAATCTCCTCTTGTTCGTGATACTCGGCCTGCGATAACCTGGAAGAAGAAGAAACTCACCATCATAAACAGAACCAAACCTGGGAAAATGTATGCATTTAAACAGAGAGTGGGAGAGGCGGGGTAACGTACGCTTCGCTCTCGGCTCCGTTGGCCTTGCTCTTGCGTTTGTTCTGCTCCAGGCTAAGGGGCGGGGTCTGGGCCATTGAGGGCGGTTTCCTCTTGGCCAGGGCCTTCCTCTGTCTCTCTATGTCCTCTCGCTGGGAGTTGATCCTCTCCTGCTGCCTAGAGATGAGACACAGACAGACAGAGACAGACAGGAGATGGGGAGGGTCAGTGCTGATGTGAGAGAAAGATATTAAAAACAACAGAGGAGAATAGAGAGGAGGAGCATGAAGGAGGAGAAAATGAGATGCAGAGTGAGAGAGGCTTTTGAGTGACCCTTACTTGATAAGGTTCTGAAAGGCATATCCGTCGGTCCACTGTTCTGTGAATGAGGCACCATGTCGGACGGTGGTGAAGTGACCCAGACGTAGACGGTCCTGCATGCTCTTGTCGCGACACGCCATCTTCTCCTGCTTCGACTGGGGGGAGAAAACACACACACGCACATTATACTTGGGGAAAACTAGTCCTTGGTCAAGAAAATAGACATGGGTTAAGTTATTCTAGACTCCCAAGCCTGTTGTAGGGACAGAGGGAGAACTCACTTTCTCAATCAGCAGCTTCTTGCTCATGGTCACACATTTGTTCAAGCGTTCTTTGTACCGCTCCAGCATCCTCTGCTGCTCATCCAACTGCCTTCGAAGGTCACAGTTCGCCTGAAACAGAACGGGTCAAAATCCCATTCATTAATAGTCCTTTTAATGAAACAAAGCTCTTTTAAAATGTCAGATTGAAGTTTCTGAGGAGGTCTGTTCCCATGTCTGGAGCATAATGCTGTCTCATGACGAGGCCAACAACATGTTATTCCATTAGAAGACAGAATGGGAAAACAAGGACGCGTTGATGGCAGAGGTGTTCCCACCCGCAGTAAGTCATCTATCCTCCCCTCCTTCTTCTCCAGGTCAGAGTTCTTGTTGTTCTCCATAGCAGTTAGCTTCTCTACTGTCAGGTCAGACTGCAGGAGGAGGCGAGAAAGAGAGATGAAGTCAAACAGTCATTAGAGACGTGTCATATTATACAGGAGTTATTAGACATCACCAGTGCTCTGTGAATCTGTACAGAAGGTGCAAGGTAACAGCTACCTGTGTGGCTTTGTGGTTCATGTAGAGGGAGACAGGCTTTAGAGAACAGGATGAGTGCTCTGTGTTGGCTGAACCCATAGAGGACGGGCTGCCCTGCTGCATCTGGGATACAAAGACATCCACACATACCACTAAAATCACGTCATGGACCACAGTAACATTCTGCTTTGCATTCAGGTCAGTTTGAAGGGCATGATGGGTTCGTTAGGAACAGGGGGGGGGAGAAAAAAAAGATGCGGTGAAAAGGGAGGAGGAAAAAGAACAGGGAAGTGAGGGAGCATGCTCACCGTTCCTGGGGGGTTGGAGAGGGAGTGATGTTGTGGGGAGGAGCGGACAACTGGAGGGAGACTCCTGGCAGGACTGGTACCAGGACCGCTACCACCCGCAAACTGACAGATTTAATGGAAAAGTCAGAAGAAGAGCGAAGGAATTGAAAGCTATGGATGCGTTTTGCCAGAAAGTGAGCACACTCACCTCAAAATAATCACTAATTTTCTGTCCTCTTGCTCCTCCTTTCCCTGTAGAAGAGACAAAAAAGGCAGAAAATCTGTGTGACATTGATCTATTCTGACAACAAAATGGCTGCCGGCAAGGCACGACTGAGGTGAAAGAGAGACCACAGAGGAAGGGAGACAGACATCTCACCTTGGCTGCTGTCGTACAGCTCTGCTTTCCTCTTCCTCGTTCTCTGGTCGTTGGGCTTTTTCTCCGGGGTCTGGATAAAGAGTAGGAGAAACACATTGTACTTTATGACAGCGGACGATGTCTAAAATATCATATAACAAGAGTGAAAAAATGTATGGCGTCACTGCTGTGGGACACTGACCTCCAGCTCTTTGTCACTGAGAGAGCCCACGCTGCACAGGCTCTGATTGGATGACTCATTGTGGCCTGAACCCTGTTCAAAAAACAAATAAACAAACCCACACAATTACACATCAGACAAAGAGTGGAAGGATATGCCAAGGGCAGGGAGGGACTAAACTTAATTCACAATTAAACCAGGGGTGTGGAAGGGAGGGATAATGCTTTCTGCTTTCATTTGACTGACTGCTTCTCCCCATGGCTACTCTCTGGTGAACAGATAAGGTGAGTGATTGTTTGTGAGAGAAAGAGCAGAAGAGAGTCGGATAGGAATAGGCTTGAGCTAATATCATCACCATTCGTCTCCACACTGTGCATCTACCCTATTAATTCTAAATGTCTGTTCCCTAGGTGATGCCTGTCACTCAAATGACTCACTTTTGAATTCACCAGGCTCTGCCATATCAGAGAAATATACTTAGTCATTCTGGGCACATAATGCTGCTCCCTCTAACTAAATTGAACCTGAAATTGCTGAACATCAGACATAACTAATGCAGGTGGGAATAGGTCTCTCAATCTTTTCTCCCTCACACTCTCGCCTTTCATTATTTCATCCTCATTCTCTCCAGCCCTGTTCAAACCATTTCGATATCCTACTACTCAGATAGGGTATTGGAGGGCTTTCAGTGTTTCCCCTGTATTCACTTAGTAGTGGCGCAGCTAAATGAAATAATTTCTGTCCATCCTTAAAATGTATGTACAAAATTCTCTCAGCTCCATTACAAAATTTATAGAATTGCAGGAAATTAGCTGAAAAACAGCACATTTCTCTCTGCCGACAATTCTGGACTGCTTAAACGCTTAAAAAGGCAGCTCAGGATGACTGATAGGGAGCAGAGCTACAGGGCTGTTCAAGGTCGAGAGAGACAGGCTGAGCTGCCCTCATATCTTGGGGCTTTCAGACCTATAACACCAGGGCATGCTATATGTCTCTCATCTCTCTCTAGGCTAATACTTCCTTTCTCTCTTCCCCAGTCTTTCCACACACTGCAACTCTGACAGACGGACCCTGGTTAGACGGGGCGGCCGTGGTGTGATGCTTTTAGCGGGAGCCGCCATTTTCTCTGCGACAGCACCGTGCTCTGGGTTCAGTTCTGCCTATGGCTGGCATAGAGCCTAGTCCTGGCTCTGATTCACTCTCTGGGCTCCGGTTCACTTTCCACAAAGGCAGCTCTCTAAGATGGAGTTTACCTCAGCACCACCAGGCAGGACCTCTAATCAAAAGCCAGAGAGCTAGTGCCATAACATCTGGTCAGGGTTTCTACGCGTATGAGGGTGACCGGCATTCATGCCCTTCCCTGCCCCCCCCCCCCCGCCCGTTCCCTTCTTGGCAGCCCTCCGCACTTGCATATGCAGCCGCCACATCATGAGCCAGTAGGAGAGGATAGCATATCACACCAGCCAACAAACACAGACACACAGCTCTACATTCTCAAGAGAGCGAGAGAGAGGCGGAGGGGGCCAGCCGGTCCCTGGCCAAGCTCAACCAGAAATAGAGAATCAAACAAAGAAAAGGAGAAACAAAGAGAAGGGGTGAGAGAGAGACAAAGATAGATAGTTATGGCCCTAAAGTAAATGTGCAACACTGAGATCCCGTTGTCATTCCTACATTAGTAGAAAGGGTGGAGCGGCAAAGGAGCAGGACCCTATATAGGCCTATCTCAACTCCAATGATATAGTGTAGTAGCACAGACCTTAGCCACGCCGACCCCGGTGAAGCGAGCCTCCAGCAGCTCCTGGCGTCGCGGGTCCAGGCTGTGCAGTTCTTCCATCATGGCTGCAGGGACAATGAGCAAGAAACACACAATTTGATATCAGATCGGTTTACTTTCCATAGCACAGACGAACATCATACAGAGTAAGAATACAAGGGGTTGGAAATCCTCTGACAACAGCTTGAGGATTTAGTGACACAACCAGTTCAGGGTTGCCTATAGGTGAATGTGTTGACGCATGCAACTATACATTCACAGATAATGACTCATGGATAACCTTAGACACACCTGTTTTTTTGTTTAAAAAAATCTAAAGTCACCACCACTGATTCCAACACAGAACTTGATCAACAACAACAACAAATCAAGCAAAGACTAAACAAGCAAGAGCTGTGCACAGTCAAGTGCTGGCTGACATGGGATATTTCAGCAAATATGGTTTGACAACTGTGATTACAGTATTGTGATAAGATTAGTGAATCTGATTGAGTCATTTTGCCACATAGCTAACTAGCTAGGCAATGAAGCAGACCGTTTTGGCAAGAAGGGTCAGGCCAGCGACCAACCAACTTGTTAATAGTATATCAAATCAACTAGAGATAACTAACTAGCTAGCTGATCAAAGAGTACACGCAGCTTGCCATCATCCACTTGCAGGGGACAAACTACTAACAATGAGAGTAACATGATAGACATCGTCATGACTCGTGATCATGTGTTCATTACATTAGTTGACATGTGTCAATATTTCACCCCCCAACGCTAAATGCTTGTTAACTACAGTAGCTAGCTAACGTCCGACGTTATCCACCTGGTGCAGCTAACTAGTAACTAGCAAGTTGGTCACTTCGTTGGCAAATATGTCTGATAGGTAACTAAAAAACTAAATGTTATGTTTCCAAAATATACCTACTTGTAAAATGGTAAATTTAAGGAGGGGGATACATAACTAGTTAGCTAACTAACGTTACTAGGTTAAGGGTGATGGATAGCGACATGTCAAATGTCCGATTAACATGTTAGCTAGTTAGCTAACGTTAGCTACATGAAAACTGCTGTTTTTCAGGAATATTATGACCCAACCCGAAGTTACGTTAGAAATAAAACATGAATACAGCTCGACCAATGTTACCTGTTGTAATTATATTTTCCACGGGTCCAATCTTTTTTTTGTCCAAGATTCTTGTCTCCCTACCTCGACACTGCCAAACGAGGCCTCATCCAAATCCCCGTTCTTCGGTGTTGATTTGTTACCCGTTAGGAGACGAGCGTCTGCTTGGCCCCCCAATAACGACGGATAGTTCCCTTCTCGGCCTAGAAGTCCTGGGGTATCCCGAACCCGCCTTTCCGCACTCCCTACACGGGTATCCCCAGGTTCACATTCCTTTCATCAAGGGCCGTACCATGCCTCTTTCGGGGTATTTATCCCGAACAATGACCATCACTTGCCCTTTTCATCGCGAATATGATCCAACAATGTGGCCTTTGTGTTTTAATTTTGTCCTCCGATATATGTTCGGTCTAATTCTGTACTCAATCAGAACAAAGTTGGTGTTCGGCTTCACCTTCCTCGCCCTAGCAAACAATCTGTTACGGAAGTTGTGTTGTTCCGATCATTTCAGTTGAATCTGGATCGGTTCGGTTTCTCATTTTGGGGGGGAATGTAAACAATAATCGGTAAATCTCCCTTTATTCTCGTGAGATTGTTCAAATTTGTCTTTCCACCTTCACCCCAACCACGCCTGCCCCCAAAACCGACTGTAGACCAATTGAAGTCGATTTACAAACTAGCTATATGCAATCTAAAACTGCCCATAAGGTTTCAGGGAGACAGAAATGCAATCATCTTTTGATATGTGAAGTGAAGGCAATTATCAGAAAGGAATCATGTCACAATGATGGGTTTACACAAGGTTTTTTAATCATTTTGAAGTGGTGAATGTAAAAAAAAAAAGTTTACTCCTACAGCGCAATTTATCTAAAATAATGGATTATGGCAAACAGTCTGTTGAATGTAAACATTAGAATATTCGGTTTCCAGACATTTGTTCAGGTTTCATTAGCTCATCAGCCTTCTCTATATTCCATTTCTGAGTCATGTCCACCTCTCAGTCAGAGATTCATTATCAAAAAGCACCTGGGGGAAACCAGAGCTGTGAAGACAAATGGCTGAGGGAACCCAATAGAAAAACATGTCTAATGCTTTGCACACACATCACCCCTCAATCCATCTCCATAGTGTCCATCATCACAATGGTCTGATGGAGGTATCCCAATTCTATCCCTCCCTCCCAGGGGCTGCAGTCCCACATCTACCTCAGACACCAGTTCAATGATAAGCCACAGTGTTCTCTCTGCTGTTCCTGGCTCACTCCTGTGTCTCTGGTGGTTGAGTATGAGGCTTGCGGTACTTGCATTGGATCCAGACACGGTACATGGTCAGCTGCTTGCCTCTGTTCACCTGCAGCCGCCGGTCCACCATGTTCTGGACCTTCTCCAGACCCGCTTCACTGAAGTAGTCATGTAGCTCATCTGGAGAGAGATGTCATGGAGATATAATACACACAAAAAAAAAACAGAAAGTGTCTAGTGTCTGAGGTAGATGTGGGACTGCAGCCCCTGGGAGGGAGGGATTCCTCCATGAGACCATTGTGATGATGGACACCATGGAGATTAATTGAGGGGTGTGTGCAAAGCATTAGACATGTTTTGCTATTGGGTTCCCCCAGGTGCTTAGATAAATAAAAGGTTAAATAAGAAATAAGAAGAAATAAGAAATACATTTTTAAAAACTGACTTGCAAATTACCACTGTTAAAAAGCAGTACATACTAGCCTTTTGATTTGATTCATTACCTTGTGTGAAGAAATAGACTCGTGTTCCATCACCCCGGACATAAAAGTTATCTGACAAACACCTTCCTGAAAAAGGAACACATTCAACAGATTTTCCCTTAAACATGTACATATTGCTCATCACAATTTATAAGCATTTTGCTACACCCGCAATAACATCTGCTAAATATGCGTATGTGACAATTTGATTTGATCCCACACAGTCCCACGCATGAGTGCCTATGGTAACTAACCTTTCTTGAAGCGTAGCTGTGCCATGTCATAGCGCCCATAGTCCCTGAGCAGCAGCACTCCTCCAGGCTTCAGCAGCCGAGCCAGTCTGCTGATGGAGGCTTGCATCCTGACAGAGAAAAAGAAAGACATGGGAATTTGATGGCACTTAATTTTCCCTATCACACACATGCAGTCACACATACACGCACCCACACTTGATTGTTGCCACACTCAAACACGTTACACAGGGGCGGCTTACTTGTCAGGATGCAGAGCTGAGAGCACGAAGATGAGCACTATAACACCCATGCTGGCGTCTGGGACAGGGTAAATAGCTCCCTCATCACCCAGGTCATGAACAAAGGCATAGCAGCGCCCGGGGTCATACTCTGAATTAGCCTGGTAGTGAAAGGGACAAGATGAATAAATCTATTTATCAGCCAACCAATGACATCATCTATCAAGCATTTCTCCTTCTCACCTTGACCAGCTCTACAGCGGTGCTGGAGAAATCGCAGCAGTAGACAAAGAGCCCAGGGTCACTGACACACACAAAGAAGACAGGGTCACGCAACATGGAGGTGCGAACAGGGTTGCATCTAATACATATTGAGATCTGAATAGCAGATATACAGCATGTGTATACGAAGAGGGTAGTAGCTACTATACAAAGTCAAACTGATCAGGCTGCATACTGCATAATGGGACTGATCAATACACGTGGTCCCAACCACCACTCACTTGTTGGTCTTCAGAATGGGAAAGACGGTGTTGCCAACACCACAGCCAACCTATTGAATCAAACAAGGGCATAGGTTAGCCTACTTTATGCCTGAGGGCCACATGCTGGTCCCATATCTGTTTGTGCTCTTGCCAACTCTATTGCTCATTCTTACGACAAACATGTTTGACATTACAATGAGTGACAATGAGTTGGCATAACACAAACAGACTGGCACTCAAGCTAACATATACTGCAGTCATACTATGATTCAATATTCCTCACCTCCATTATGCGATACATGGCACTGGATCCAGGGAAGTCACCATCTACAGGGGCCAGAGGGGCGACTTCACTGGTTTGGCCCTGACTCTGTTCGAGACCATGTGGTTCACTGTCCTCAGCTCTATGGTCCCCAATACAGGAGTCCTGGTTGAGACGACACTGTGGGGCCAGCTCAGGGAACTCTGTGAAGAGCCAGTGGCGGTCTTTGAAGAAGCGATTCTCATGGATGGTATAGAATTCATTCCAGTACTCGTTCGCCCTGCAGTCAAAGTCCTCTGTTGAAATGAGTGGAAGAGATGCAAATTGATTACCACATATACTCTATTTTGTTCTGGTACTTACACTACATGACCAAAAGTATGTGGACACCTGCTTGTCAAACATCTCATTCCAAAATCACAGGCATTAACATGGAGTTGGTCCCCCCCTTTGCTGCTATAACAACCCCCACTCTTCTGGGAAGGCTGTCCACTAGATGTTGGAACATTGCTGCGGGGACTTGCTTCCATTCAGCCACAAGAGCATTAGTGAGGTCGGGCACTGATGTTGAGTGATTTGGCCTGGCTCGCAGTCAGCGTTCCAATTCATCCTACAGGTGATCGATAGTGTAGAGGTCAGAGCTCTGTGCAGGCTAGTCAAGGTCTTCTACACCGATTCTGACAAACCATTTCTGTATGGACCTCACTTTGTGCACAGGAGCATTGTCATGCTGAAACAGGAAAGGGCCTTCCCCAAACTGTTGCAACAAAGTTGGAAGCACAGAATCGTCTGGAATGTAATTGTATGCTGAGCGTTCAGATTTCCATTCAATAGAATTAAGGGGCCTAGCCTGAACCATGAGAAACAGCCCCAGACCAATATTCATCCTCCACCAAACTTTACAGTTGGCACTGTGCTTTCAGGCAGGTAGTATTTTCCTGGCATCCGCCAAACCCTGAGTAGTCCTTCGGACTGCCACAGCAACTTGCCCAAGCCTCCCAATTTCTCCTTCACGCAAATCCAGATAGCTGATGTCCTGAAAGAGATGCAAAATCTGGACCCCTACAAATCAGCTGGGCTAGACAATCTGGAACTCTATTTCTAAAATTATCTGCGCAATTGTTGCAACCCCTATCACTAGACTGTTAAACCTCTCTTTCGTATCGTCTGAGATCCCCAAAGATTGGAAAGCTGCCGCGGTCATCTCCATCTTCAAAGGAGGAGACACTCTAGACCCAAACTGTTACAGACCTACAGTGGGGAGAACAAGTATTTGATAACCTGCAAAATCAGCAGTGTTTCCTACTTACAAAGCATGTAGAGGTCTATAATTTTTTATCATAGGTACACTTCAACTGTGAGAGACAGAACCCTAAACAAAAATCAGGAAAATCACATTGTATGATTTTTAAGTAATTAATTTGCATTTTATTGCATGACATAAATATTTGACATCAGAAAAGCAGAAATTAATATTTGGTACAGAAACCTTTGTTTGCAATTACAGAGATCATACGTTTCCTGTAGTTCTTGACCAGGTTTGCACACACTGCAGCAGGGATTTTGGCCCACTCCTCCATAACATACCTTCTCCAGATCCTTCAGGTTTCGGGGCTGTCACTTAGCAATACGGACTTTCAGCTCCCTCCAAAGATTTTCTATTGGGTTCAGGTCTGGAGACTGGCTAGGCCACTCCAGGACCTTGAGATGCTTCTTACGGAGCCACTCCTTAGTTGCCCTGGCTGTGTGTTTTGGGTCGTTGTCATGCTGGAAGACCCAGCCACGACCCATCTTCAATGCTCTTACTGAGGGAAGGAGGTTGTTGGCCAAGATCTTGCAATACATGGCCCCATCCATCCTCTCCTCAATACGGTGCAGTCGTCCTGTCCCCTTTGCAGAAAAGCATCCCCAAAGAATGATGTTTCCACCTCCATGCTTCACGGTTGGGATGGTGTTCTTGGGGTTGTACTCATCCTTCTTCTTCCTCCAAACACGGCGAGTGGAGTTTAGACCAAAAAGCTCTATTTTTGTCTCATCAGACCACATGACCTTCTCCCATTCATCCAGATGGTCATTGGCAAACTTCAGACGGGCCTGGACATGCGCTGGTTTGAGCAGGGGACCTTGCGTGCACTGCAGGATTTTAATCCATGACGGCGTAGTGTGTTACTAATGGTTTTCTTTGAGACTGTGGTCCCAGCTCTCTTCAGGTCATTGACCAGGTCCTGCCGTGTAGTTCTGGGCTGATCCCTCACCTTCCTCATGATCATTGATTTCTGTCTGGATAACGCATAGATGGTGGACAATCTATTCCTAGTATTTACGGAATGTCTGTACCAACTGAATACCGTTTTAAATTATGTATATTATAAAATAAAATAAGCATGTTTCTTTCAATATCCTTGTCGATTGATGACCAACCAAGAACACTTATGTTGCATCACTGCAACAGAAGAACCATATCTCCACCTTAAAACAATCCTTGCTGCTTTATTCTGTGCATTCTGCAGTCTTCTAACTTCACTTGATGATGCATTTCCCCAGACCACCGAACAGTAGTTCACCTGACTCTCAATTAATGCTTGTGTTATTTGCTGAAGAATTTTTCCTGGTAAATATTTAGCTGTCCTTCTGATTATGCATGCTGTTTTAATATTTTTTTTTTTACATAGATTAGTTATTTGAGAAGACCATGATAAGCAGTTGTCTAGCTGCACTCCCAATGGTTTGGTTTCTGCCACTTCTTAAATTTGTACTCCTCCCATACTTAATTGTATCCCATGCTGTTTTGGCCTTTTCCTAGTTGAACAGACCAATATAACTCTGGTTTTCTTGGTGTTTAAAACAAGTTTTTTTGGCAAACCCACTTCCTGATGTTCTCCAAATCTCCTTGTAAAGCCTGCTGTACCTGTTGAACCGATTGTCTTGCTGCATAAATTGTAGTATCATCTGCAAATATAGTAGATTGAGTTTCAACCAAGGCATAGGGAAGGTTGTTGGTATATATTAAATAAAGAAGTGGCCCAAGGCAGCCGCCCTGCGGTATTCCACAGTTTAACACATTAGGGGAAGAAAATTAACCATTGATATAGGTAGACTGTTTCCTGTCAGTTAGATATGACTGTACCCAATTCAATGCTACCTCCTTAAAACCATAATGCATTCATTTGGTCAAAATTATTTCATGATCCACAAAATCAAATGCTGCACTGAAATCTAAAAATAGTACACCTAAAGGTAATTTGCCATTATCCATAGCATTGAGCCACTGATCAGTCATGTCAACCAATGCAGTGGAATGTTTTTTGCGATAAGCATGCTGATTGGCTGTAATCAGATCATTATTTTCCATGTACTCCCACATTTGTCTACTCACAATACCCTCCAATATCTTACTGAGTGTAGGGAGTAGACTAATTGGTCGACTATTAGCAGGAGTAATGGGTTCCTTGCTGTCTTTCGGGAATAGGACACAGTTTCGCATGCTTCCATACATTTGCAAACATCCCCTTTTCCAGTGACCAATTAAATATGTATCTCAGTGGAACTGCAATCTGGGGAGCAGCACAGCGAAGCAAAAAATTGTCCATAAGACCATAACCTGTAGATTTACCATCAGGTAATGACTTCAATAGGTTTAACACCTCCTCCACTGACACCGTTTGTAGACTAAAAGAGCAGATCTTATTGCTCATAATATGATCATCAATCCATTGAACAACAGCGTGTTTGGAAGAATGTATGTCTACATTGTTGCTTAGTAATTTAATTTTCTGTGTAAAAAAATCTGCAAAATGATTGGCAATATCAACTGGTTTTGTTATTGTTCTCCCGTCAACCTCCACACTAGATGGGCATGATGAGATAGATGTACCAAGTAAGCCCTTAACTGTGTTCCATACCTTTTTAGAATCATTTTTACAATCAATAAAAGCATTGTTGTAAAATAAATTAAATCAAAGGGAAAAAAAGTTAACTGCATAATTACGTAATGTTCTATAATTCTGTTCATCAATTTCTAATTTTGACTTGGCTGCTAAGACTTTTGCCATATTTCTTTGAGAAAAAGCCTCACCCAGTTCATCATCAATCCATGGAGATGGACGGGCACCAACTGTACTCTTTCTTATAGGGGCATGATGGTCCATTACCTCCATGAGCAAATCAATAAAACATCCTGTAGCATGATTTAAATCATCCTCTAGATAAATCAGCTCCCAGGGTACAGCAGCCAAATCATTTAGAAATATCTCATGATTAAATGTTTTAAATTTTATTTTGCCCACAATCCTAGGGGGTTTCTTTGGAACCTTGGTGTTCATTGTTATGGTCACAATATTATGGTCTGTCCAGCCCACTGGCATTGATCTGGCTTTTAAGCGTTGCAATGGTATATTACAGAAAATCAGATCAATGCACGTGTCTGAACGATGACCCAACTTAATTGAAGACCTAGTAGTATCATTAACCATTTGTTTCAAACCACAGTTCTTAGCATATCTCACCAATTTTGTTCTATTCTAATTATTGTGATCCTTCCAATTTATATTAAAATCACCCAAGATAAATACAACTCTGTTGCTATCTGTGGCCTGGTCAAACCCAGTACATAAGTCATCCAGATAGACCTCCTAGCTCTATGGTGTCCTATACACACATCCTACCAATATGGGTGCCTGGTGAGGCAGATGTACTTGAGCCCATTGTGCCTCTATTTGACCTACATTAAGGTCATCACTCCTCTTAAAAGGTATATGATTCTGAATATACAGTGCAACACCCCCACCACTCCTATTCCTGTCCCTTCTCAGTAGACTATATCCTTGAATGTTCATTTGCCCATCATTTACAGATGCATCTAAATGCGTTTCGGTCAAAGCCAAAATATGAATATTATTTAGGTTGACCAAGTTAAAAACCGCATGTATTTTGTTAGGAAGGCTACATACATTTACCTGAGCTATATGCAGCCCTTTCCTTATCAAGTGGAGATCAATATAGCATGTATTCGTTATAGTTGAAGTTGTCATGATACACTAAAACACACAAACTCAGTTTTAAACATTACATTAAAATAACCAGGAAGTTACTCTAGAGTCCTGATACAGTTGCCCGTTGATATAAAGTTTATCCATCACCATAGAGACTCGTTGATTCAGGCAACGCTTTTCCTTCATGATGGGATATAGTTTTTTTCTCCTTTCATTGATCTCGGTGGGGAAAGTGATCATTCATTCCAAAATCAGTGTTTCTGAGTTCTCTCCCCATGTTCTTCGTCATTTCCTTTTGGTTAAATTTACCAAAACATTCAATAATAGCCCGTGGCCTATTTCCAGAGGCCTTACTTATTCTATGGACTCTGGAGAAAGGTGGCATTATGCACAACATCAGTGGGCAGTTTCAGTTGAGTTGACAAAGTCTCGGACTGTGTCCTCACAGCCTCTGCTGTTGTCATTCTCCAGTATCCCTGAGAATATTAGATTGTTCCGCATTGATCAACATTGTACATCAAGCAATGTTTCTTTAAGTTGTCTGGACCTCTGACAGTCTCTATGGGTGTGCCACAGGGTTCAATTCTCTGGCCGACTCTCTTTTCTGTATACATCAATGATGTTGCTCTTGCTGCTAGTGATTCTCTGATCCACCTCTACGCAGACTACACCATTCTGTATACTTCTGGCCCCTCCTTGGACACTGTGTTAACTAACCTCCAGACGAGCTTCAATGCCATACAACTCTCCTTCCGTGGCCTACAACTGTTCTTAAATGCAAGTAAAACTAAATGCATGCTCTTCAATCGATCGCTGCCCGCACCTGCTCGCCCGTCCAGCATCACTACTCTGGACGGCTCTGACTTAGAATACGTGGACAACTACAAATACCTGGGTGTCTGGTTAGACTGTAAACTCTCCTTCCAGACTCACATTAAGCATCTCCAATCCAAAATTAAATCAAGAATCAGCTTCCTATTTTGCAACAAAGCATCCTTCACTCATGCTGCCAAACATACCCTCGTAAAACTGACTATCCTACCGATCCTTGACTTTGGCGTTGTCATTTACAAAATAGCATCCAACACTCTACTCAGCAAATTGAATGCAGTCTATCACACTGCCATCCGTTTTGTCACCGAAGCCCCATATACTACCCACCACTGCGACCTGTATGCTCTCATTGGCTGGCCCTCTCGTTGGCTAGCCAGTCTCCAGATCTCAACCCCATAGAAAATCTTTGGAGGGAGTTGAAAGTCTGTGTTGCCCAGCAACAGCCCCAAAACATCACTGCTCTAGAGGAGATCTGCATGGAGGAATGGGCCAAAATACCAGCAACAGTGTGTGAAAATCTTGTGAAGACTTACAGAAAACATTTGACTTCTGTCATTGCCAACAAAGGGTATATAACAAAGTATTGAGATAAACTTTTGTTATTGACCAAATACTTATTTTCCACCATAATTTGCAAATAAATTCATTAAACATCCTACAATGTGATTTTCTGGAGAAAAAAAATCTCATTTTGTCTGTCATAGTTGAAGTGTACCTATGATGAAAATTACAGGCCTCTCTCATCTTTTTAAGTGGGAGAACTTGCACAATTGGTTGCTGACTAAATACTTTTTTGCCCCACTGTATATTCCAGCAGGTATATTTCACTGGTCACCCCCAAAGCCAATTCCTACTTTGGCCACCTTTCCTTCCAGTTCTCTGCTGCCAATGACTGGAACGAAATGCAAAAATCACTGAAGCTGGAGACTCATATCTCCCTCACTAACTTTAAGCATCAGCTGTCAGAGCAGTTTACAGATAATTGCACCTGTACATATTCCATCTGTAAATAGCCCATCCAACTACCTCATTTCCCTTATTGTTATATATCACGAAATTGGGGAGAGAAAAAAATAATCATAAGGGTACGTTTTTAGTGATAGCATATTTCAAGGCTTTCTTTGGTGTATTTTAATTATGTTACTAATATTGCAGGAGGTGCAGAAGAGCATGCACACTTGCTCAAAAACAATATTTAGATTATTTCCAGAAAAGGCATTGGCCATGTTCAAGAGGATTAAAACTGCAATGTATCATGGGTAAATTGTGACTGACTGACTGATCTTCAAATAATAATGAGTCGTTACTTGTGATGCAAGGTGATTTGTGAATCAGTCATCGGGACAATATATACAGATCTCTGATAGCAGTAATGAGGTAGATTTTTTCGGTTGCTTGTAACTTTTTATTTAGACCTTTTTTTGGAAGTACATACTGTCTGGAACGGCAGCAATGATGATAGTTGCTCAGTGAAACTCCTTTCCTTGGTAAGTACCAAATGAATTTTGACATTATTAAGCTTGAAAAGCTAGTGAATGGCAAGTTGAATGGATGCTTCTGGGCTTAAAGGAGGATGTCTCCTGTAAGCCCAGATTCTGGTTCAGAACCAACCTTGCTTCTCTTGAGGGAGGGGCTGACTGTTTTCTTGGACCTTCTTCTTGGCAGCTGCCTCTTGCTCCTCTGTCCACTCCACATTGTCCCTGAAAGTGAATGGGACACCAACACCACTAGAAACCAAGAGGAAGACATGCTACCCAGGCCTCGTTCTGTTATGTTCTGTCCATATGTTAGCTCAATAATAGACT
This sequence comes from Oncorhynchus masou masou, assembly GCF_036934945.1. Classification (NCBI taxonomy): domain Eukaryota; kingdom Metazoa; phylum Chordata; class Actinopteri; order Salmoniformes; family Salmonidae; genus Oncorhynchus; species Oncorhynchus masou. The sequence goes on along the minus strand of NC_088226.1, from coordinate 15,939,649 downwards.
AATGGAGCCTAAAGTTACTCTTTATAGTACAAGGACCTTACATGTCCTGTTGAAAAGCAAATTTACACACAGGTGATCGAAGACGCAGATGGCTAATAAACCGTTTTCCGTAAACAAGCGCTGTAACATGGAAATATGGCCGTGTGGGAACCATAACCCTATATACAAAAGTGTGTATCAATGTAACCTTTTTTTATGATTTCTCCCTGAGATCAAAGATAATGTTTTTATGCTTCCAAAGCCGTAACGCAAGCGATGCATGTTAATGTTCAGACCAAGCCTTAGGGCTCTTAACAAAACACCCATGTACAGAAGACACCTTCATCCAATGACTCTTGTGTAATGTAATGGAACTGAGAATCATGATCAAGGGCTATCCATGTGTGTGTACTACCACAAGTAGTATGCATGCTAAAATACGAACCATGCGTTATGTTGAAAAACTTGACGTGGGTCTGTCAGGAAACGGGTTCCAAACTGAGGTCTTTTCAGTTCTCCAGATGTGGATTCTGGTAATATTTGTCCCGTTTCAGTGATGTTTTGCTCCACTATCCCTCCCAGAGTAACGGGCGCTGCCATGTTGAATTGACGCACCGGAAGGAATGTCCAGAGAAGTTGAAACAAAGACTACATTGTCAACTAGATATCCCACTACAGTCAGTAAATCAGCGTTGCCTGTGAGTACTCGTTTACACCAGTTGAGCGCACCATAGCCCTACATTTGGCATTATGATCGAGAACGTGGCTGCTGATGAGATCCCCGATTGGGGATGAATGGCGGTAGGATGAAAGAAGATGGCGGGCAAGGATAAAAAGGGGATTAGGTTTTGAGGGAATATGGAATTCAGGACTGCACAGGAATTTTGGAAGAGCTAGAGAAGGAAAGTGAACGTGAAGCGAGTGAGGGTGAATTCATTGTGGTGGCAAGTGCAGTGATAACCACTGAGAAGAATCTGAGTGTAGAGGGCAGTGGTGTGGTAAGGGAAGTTGGTGCCAAGTGTGAAAAGAGGGATATGTCCCCTAGTAGCTCAGAGATGGAACCTGACGAGTTTATGGATGTAGTACCTGAGGTGAGGACCGCCTAGCACCCCGAGGATGAAAAGGGTGATTCTGGCCCAGTGGGACTGAGATTTGTGGAGTGAATGATCCTTGCATTGTGGCGAATCCATATGTGGTGTCAGGTTGGATGGAGAAGAGGTTGGGGACTGTTGAAAGTTACTCTGAGTGGAATAGTGATGATTTGTTGTGTTTCTTCAGTCCAGAGGGAGTTAGGGACAAGAAATGTGACCTGCTTTGGTGGAGTTGAAAGGAGTGTTAACAGGGATGGCAGTGTGTTGAGGAGGATCAGTTGAAATGGGAGATTTGCAGTGTCTGTGACACCCGCCGTTAGTTGCGACGGAGACCCGGTAGAGAGCGTGGGAAAATGGAGAAGACAATGTCTGTCCTGCTGAGTTTTGATGTAGAGTCTTTGCCCGACAAGGTCAAGTTAGGAAGTGTAAGGTATCCCGTGAGAGATTTTGTTCCAAAAATACCACAGTGTTTTAGTTGTGAAGTTATGGGGATGTTGCAGCAGTGTGTAGGAGGGGAGATTCCTAGAAGTGAGAAGTGTGCAGGAGGGCATGAGACGAAGGAATGTGGTGTTGCAGGTGGTGTTGAGTGGTAGTGTTCTGTTCTCTCAGACCGTTGCTCAGTAGATTAGACAGGGTTAAATAGTGGAATGGGGTAGTGTTTTTTTTACAGAGGGCTAATAGTTGGCAGGGTAATTATCCTGTTTCCCAATATTCTAGTACTCTATCAAATTTATGTTGGCCGTGAATGGCCTCACACACCAGTACAGTAGGTGGTGATGTATACGCCTAAACGTTGGATGCGATCCGCCAACCCAATTCTTTAGAAGAAAAATAAGACTTTGCACCTGCTCCTCTGGAAATCCTTGGGATGTCACTGTACTAAGCTGACATATGGAATTGTTTTAAGATGGTCATACCAATGATAATTTAGCTATTTGATTTGGAATTTTAGGACCTCTTTAGGTATCAAAGATAAATATTTTAAAAAATGATTTGATGAAACATTGAATTTGGCCTGCTATTGCTATTGGCCCGTTGAAACGCATTGAATAACAGATTCATACATGGAAAAACAGATGGTGAGAAAATCTAAACAAAGTTTGTGTTAAAGTGTCTGGGCTACCTTCAAACAAGTATTGTGAGGCTTGTGTGAATCCTAGAGCAAAATTACCTGAGGTGTACAGTGCCAGAAATGAATCATAGAAATGAATGTAACTAAATGATGGGTATTGCCTGTACATTTACTAGGCCTGCTGGTTACACATGTAATGGGGAATTTATCAAAATTAACATAGGGCAAGCAATTCACACAATGAAACAATGAATGTGCAAGAATTGTCAGGTGACAGTGGAGCACGTTCTGGAGAGAGCATGCATTTCCATCTTCTTGTCTCAACATTTTAAATTATAGTCGAGACACATTATCTCCACACATTTGAAATGCTTTTTTTACCAACAGCTGCAACTCAATAATAAGCTAGGCCTATTGCCACACGCACTGCCGTCTTCCGAAATAGGCATAGGCCTATGCACTTGTGATTTGAAACAATCCACAACTATAAACAATCCACACACAAATAAAAAGCTAATGATCCTCTATAGCTAAGTCAAGCTCTCTGGTAAAGTTTTTAGAATTATTTTATTTAGACAGGGGTGATTATATACTTTTGGCAAAACACCAATGTGCTTAATGGGTTAGTGAGCATCTTAGCAGGGCACTGTGCACCTGCCAACTTAACTTTATAATTTACAAGTGGCTGAAACCAGAGATGTGTATATAATGACGAGATGCTCATGTTATGGGTGGGTGAAGCGGCAACGAAGCACTGAGCAGCAGCGGAGTTGACAGCATCTTGGTTACAAAAACAATATCCTGCACATGGGCATAAATCTCCGTATCTTTCTCCATGGCAAATCGGGTTTGTACTGGTTTGCACGATGTGTTGATACTCATTCAATTACAAACATAATGTTATATATGTAAAAGGAAAACACAAAAGCAGATCATTTGTTCTAAAATATATTTTAGCAGAGTGAAATTGCTAAAAAAAAGACAGAAAAATGGATGAATGATTTCTATTTTTTTAATCAACATAGTAAAACCAATCAAAAGCCACTCATTCCCAAAGCACATTAAATGTAACATTTACATATTTTATGCAATAAAGCAAATGACAGAACAACCAATGTCCCAGAAATGCTTTCTTTTATATATAAAAAAAAGTTTTATAAAAGGGACCACAAACTTCTGTTTGTGTAGCCACATTCTAACAACTGGCAAACTTGGCTACAAACAGTTCATTGATGTCCATCACTCCCAAGTTTGATACCAAAGTACAAATGCATACTGTAACTGTACACATGCTAGAGCAGATTGCCATAGCTGTTCATTAGTGACCCTTAAAATACAACATACATTGGGCACCATTAACTAAAACTCATGATATCCCATGTGGCTGTTTATTACAGGTATTGGACTGTACTTTTTTGTAATACAGTGTGAATACCTGAGTTCAGTGTCATAACACAAGTACACCGTGGCAGTAGTAGTAAGCAGCTGGGCTCCATAATAATATACTACAACCAGGTTGTTTGTAAAAGAGGCCTGTGGACAAGTGTGCTGTGGTGTGTGCAGTGCAATTTCATAAACCAAATTTGAAACAATAACAGAGCATAACAATCTTTCTCTCCAAAGGTAGGTTTGGGGTCGCTGAACTATACTAGGCCTTATTACGGGAATGACGTCACACTTTGTGGGTGAAATAGGGGTCCTGGAGGCCTTGCCATAATTTGGACTGACATTGAAATGTTGGATAAGGCAGTTTTAATTATTTGGTATTTACATTATATATATACAATACCATCACTACAATACAATGTCAACAAATGTATTTCATTGAGTCAGCACACTTTATCACATGACAGTGGAGAGGGTCCACCTCCCCAACCCCCTCTGTGTCACTACATCTCTCATAGACCCCTGAGTTCTGCTGATTGTGATTGGTCAAGAGTCCCTCAAGAGTTCCCACGGTAGGTCACATTGGTGAAAGTGGTGGTGGCTCCTTTGTACAAGGGGTTGTTAGCCTGAAAAAAATGGAAACAAATAGAGGACAAATATATCAAACATCCAATCAGATACATGTCATCTTGACGTGGATAAATATTCTTGCCATTCATATTTTCTCCATCAGATGGCAGCTTTGCATTAAAAGCATAGTCGGACTCACCGTATCCCATTTGGCCTTTGCCCTCTCCTCCTCAAACTTGGCGAACTCTCGGCGATCATGAATGGTGACCAGCAGCTTCCAGATGAGCAGGCCAGCCAGACCCAGAAACAAGATGGCTCCCGCCACCGCCATGAGAACCACCAGGATATCAGGCCCTTTAGGGCAGTCTGAAAGATAAAGAAAACAGGAGAAGAGAGGATTGAGCAGGGAAAAGAGATTGAGAGGGATGAAAAAGAGGGGGGAGGGGGGGGGGTTGGGTGGATGATATTTGTGTCGGCAATAGGGGACTAGCGTTAACGCAACTCGCTTTGGAGTTGGAGAACCAGGAGAACCAGACTGCCCTCTCTGTACCTGCTCTACTCTAGTGGTGCCTGCCAGCCACACAGATAAAGACTGACTTGGAACCAAGAAACACACTATTCATAGTTAGGGAGAAAAATTGACTCCTCCTACAGCTCCCAGCCATCAGTAGTAATGCACATTATTTCTACACACATAACTATTCTCTAGAATACTAAAGGAATTCACTCTCATCCAGACCCTGTCAAACACATCATATGCTGTACATATGAGCACAGACCCATTCACACACCGATGGACACTCACCAGGCTCCATGACATATAGGATGGACTTTCCACTGGCATCCTCGTAGTACTGGAAGTGCTCTACACAGTCATTCTCATCCTTATAGGTGCAGTTCACAGCATTCTTCTCATAGAAGACTGGGATGAAAGAGAGGGTTATAGGGGGTTCGATCCAAGTGGAGGATAAGGAGCGAGAGAGAGACAAGATGAGGAGCTGGAGGTTAATAATATTTATTTTACAGCACGTAGTAAAATCTATGGACACATAACATTACATACATAGACGAACAAACACAATATAAACAGTAGTGTCCACAGGAATTAGTGGATAAGGAACCAGACATGAATAAACCAGTCCGTACCAAAACAGAACAGTCCTACCGCATATTGAGAAAGCTAATAGCAGCAGGGATGAAGGAGACTTTTGAGCTCTTCATTTTAAACCTAGGAGGCCTGTGTCTGCACTCTAAGGGAAGTATACAAAAATGAAGAAATGGTGGGATGCCAGGAGTCTCTCAGAATGGATGGCTCCTGGCGTATGATTCATGTCTGTTACTGGTGAGACAGGTCAGATCCTGCTACCTGGTTTCACAATGTTACCCAGCATGTTCTGACTCTTTAGGTTAAGATGACCAAACCAGCAGATCATATTGAATGTTAAAATGGAATCAATGAATAATCATCAGCATAATATCCACCCTGAAACTGCAGAGTTTTCTCAGGAAGGACAGGCTCTGATACTGTAGAGAAATTGGGGCCTCAATGTGGGTTGTTAGCACACAGTTTTGACTTCACAAACCTGTAGTCTGGCGCTACAGTCTGAAGTTTACATACATCTTAGCCAAACACATTTAACCTCAGTTTTTCACAATTCCTGACATATAATCCTAGTAAACATTTCATGTCTTAGGTCAGTTAGGATCACCACTTTATTTTAAGAATGTGAAATGTCAGAATAATAGTAGAGAGAATTATTTATTTCAGCTTTTATTTATTTCATCTCATTCTCAGTGGGTCAGAAGTTTACATACACTTAATTAGTGTTTGGTAGCATTGCCTTTAAATTGTTTAAATCGAGTCAAATGTTTTGCATAGTTTTCCACAAGCTTCCCACAATAAGTTGGGTGAATTTTGGCCCATTCCTCCTGACAGAGCTGGTGTAACTGAGTCAGGTTTGTAGGCCTCCTTGTTCGCACACGCTTTTTATGTTCTGCCCACAAATTTTCTATAGAATTGAGGTCAGGGCTTTGTGGCCACCAATACCTTGAAATTGTTGTCCTTAAGCCATTTTTCCACAACTTTGGAAGTATGCTTGGGGTCATTGTCCATTTGGAAGACCCATTTGCGACCCAAGCTTTAACTTCCTGACGGATGTCTTGAGATGTTGCTTCAATATATCCACAAAATATCCTGCCTCATGATGCCATCTATTTTGTGAAGTGCACCAGTTCCTCCTGCAGCAAAGCACCCCCACAACATGATGCTGCAACCACCGTGCTTCACGTTTGGGATGGTGTTCTTCGGCTTGCAAGCCTCCCCCCTTTTCCTCCAAACATAACGATGGTCATTATGGCCAAACAGTCCAATTTCTGTTTCAACAGACCAGAGGACATTTCTCCAAAAAGTACGATCTTTGTCCCCATGTGCGGTTTTGGAGCAGTGGCTGCTTCCTTGCTAAGCGTCCTTTCAGGTTATGTCAATATAGGACTCGTTTTACTGTGGGTATAGATACTTTTATACCTGTTTCCTACATCCTCTTTACAAGGTCCTTTGCTGTTGTTCTGAGTTGCACTTTTCGCACCAAAGTACGTTCATCTCTAGGAGACAGAACGCGTCTCCTCCCTGAGCAGTATGACGGCTGCGTGGTCCCATGGTGTTTATACTTGTGTACCATTGTTTGTACAGATGAATGTGGTACCTTCAGGCGTTTGGAAATTGCTCCAAAGGATGAACCAGACTCGTGGAGGTATACATTTTTTAACTGACTTGCCTAGTTAAATAAAAAAATATATAACATGCTTTAAACTACTTAAAGGAGCATTTAGGGTTAAGTACCCTGCTCAAGGGTGTCTTGAGATGGGGCGGCAGGGTAGCCTAGTGGTTAGAGCATTGGACTAGTAACCGGAAGGTTGCAAGTTCAACCCCGGAGCTGACAAGGTACAAATCTGTTGTTCTGCCCCTGAACAGGCAGTTAACCCACTGTTCCTAGGCCGTCATTGAAAATAAGAATTTGTTCTTAACTGACTTCCCTAGTTAAATAAAGGTAAAATAAAATAAATAAATAAATAAAGGGGACATTGACAAATATTTCACATAGTCAGCTCAGTGATTCGAATCAGCAACCTTTCAGGTACTGGCCCAGCGCTCTTACCCGGTAGGCTACCTGCCGCTCATATGATGGAATATGGGAGAACATCAAGCACTATAAATAATGCAATCTGTTGCTTGGAGAGCATGTTGAACACACATTAATGGAGCATTGTTTATTAACAGTTCTTACCTAGTTCTTCCACCTTCTGAATTTCATCCCGGCAGATTCGGGCACAGCTTTTCTCCTCAAAGAGACGGCCTCTCTTGAAGTGCTTACATTCAACACATTCCCTGCAGATACAACACAATGTTAATGCATCATCATCATCACCACCACCAACTTCTTAATCGTAATCATCCTGCTTTTCCTCCTCTTCCTTATTGCATCACCATTTCATCATCATGCCTATCACATGTACTCATACAGTATCTGTGTGTAGGCAGTTATACTGCCCCCTGTACAGTATTTACTCACTTCTTGATGCTGCAGGCATCAGGGCAGGTTGGACACCTCTCACAAGTGGCCCCGTAGGCCCCTGGCTGGGTGCACTCACAGGCTCCACACACACACTGGCCCCGGCCGCTGCACAGCAGGCCCATACTGGACATGCAGGTGTCTGTCCGGGTTGTGCAGTTACAGTTCTCCCCCATCCAGTCAGAGCCACACTTGCAGAAGCCACAGTCACATTTCCCACGGCCTGGCAGAGACACAGAAATTGAGGATGGGACATTTTTTAATGGACATTTTATGTCTAACTTAGAGACACTAATAACGTATCTTTTGTACATTAGGTTGATATATCTCTTATACATCACGTTATCAGTACTGGACAAACCCATGAGTGCAATTACAACCCTGGCCTGGAATGTTTTGAATTTCAAAGCAATGTGTATGTGAGTGGTTTGTGTGTGTGATTTTGCCAGATCATATCTATACTGAACAACAATATAAACGCAACATGTAAAGTGTTGGTTTCATGAGCTGAAATAAAAGGTCCCAGAAATGTTCCATACGCACACAAAGCTTATTTCTCTCAAATGTTATGCACAAATTTGTTAACATCCCTGTAAGTGAGTATTTCTCACTTACAGATAATCAATCCACCTGACGGGTGTGGCATATCAAGAAGCTGATTAAACAGCATAATGATTACACAGGTACACCTTGTGCTCGGGACAATAAAAGGCCACTCTAAAATGTGCAGTTTTTCACACAACACAATGCCATGGATATTTCAAGTTTTGAGGGAGCGTGCAATTGGCATGCTTATGACAGGAATGTCCACCAGAGGTGTTGCCAGATAATTGAACGTTCTTTTCTCTACCTTAAGCCGTCTCCAATGCCGTTTTAGAGGATTTGGCAGTACGTCCAGCCGCAGACTACGTGTATGACGTGGTGTGGGCGAGCGGTTTGCTGATGTCAATGTTGTGAACAGAGTGCCCCATGGTGGCAATGGGATTATGTTATGGGCAGGCATAAACTACAGACAACAAACACAATTGCATTTTATCAATACCAATTTTAATACACAGAAATAACGTGACGAGATCCCGAGGCCCATTGTGAAGCCCATTTTGTTTTTAAAGTTATTTGTGACCAACAGATGCATATCTGTATTCCCAGTCATGTGAAATCCATAGATTAGGGCTTAATGAATTCATTTCAATTGACTGATTTCCTCATATGAACTGTAACTCAGTCAAATCTTTGAAATTGTTGCATGCTGTGTTTCTATTTTTGTTCAGTATAATTGTCAGCAATTCTGCATGTGTTTGTCTATGTATCAATGAGTATTAATGAGTGCATTGAGAGCATGGCAGGCAGACACACGTGTGATGAGTCCATATTAAATCATAATTTCCAAGACATGAAGTCATCAATTCATGACCAGACAGTGCAGACAATGGCAGGAAGCAAACTGGTAATCCATCCCACCCTTCCCCTCCCAACACTGGGACAATCCCTGGCTGTAACGACCACTCCCTGAAGCCTCCACAATATTTCTCAGCCCAGCCAGCAAAGTTGAGAAATGATTGTTTGATTGCCCTCAGACAGACATACTAGAGCAACTGGCTGTTTCTCACAGGATGAAGGTTAATGCAACAGGGCTGGGCAATGAATGACGAAGAGCAGAGACAAACTGAGTCACTATCTCAGAGCTCAGCTGGGTTAGAGTGACCGATGGAAACTAAACAGAGGTCTGTAAACTGTATAAACAGGCACGCAGAGACATTGGAATAGTTGTTTTCAGGTGAAACCACCTCCTTCAGCTGAATTCCCCAGTTCCCACGCCCTATCTGACTCTGTCATCACTATGAGACAAGTGTGTCTGTCTGTCTGTCTGTCTGTCTGTCTGTCTGTCTGTCTGTCTGTCTGTCTGTCTGTAATGAAATAGGCAGCTATAGTTATAAAAGGTTGATTTACTGTCTTTCAGGCACATAAGCTGTCTGAGTTGAGCTGGTTAATGTTTTACAGTATGTATCCCACAAACAGAGCATGAACTCAATTGAATGCTGTTGACACAATCAGTACATAGTAAAGAAAGTCCTGGTTTTCCTCTCTTAATAACGTTCTTGTGTTTGACAAATGTTCCTTATACTTTACCTCATCCGTACACTGAGTTCATGCTTGTGCCTTGATCTCTCTAATGTACTTGTTGTATGGTCGAGTCAGAGAAATTAGGAGTCTCTAGGTATGCGTTCCAAATGGCACCCTATTCCCTACATAGTGCACTACTTTTGATTTGAGCCCTATGGGTCCTGGTCAAAAGTAGTGCACTATATAGGGAACAGGGTGCCATTTGGCATGCATTTCTAAATAATCTGCCTCAGTCTGAGACAGCACTCTAATCCTCCAATTTATCAAGTCGTAAACATGAACGACAGAGACACATAAACATGGAGTCCAGGAAGGAGGACAGAGAGAATGAGAGCGAAGAGGTGGAGGGAGTCATAGACATAGAGAGAGAGAGAGAACTGTAAACACAACGATGAGAGAATAATACAAAAAAGAGAGGAGATGAGTGGGAGCATTGGTGATGGATGTGAACTTTATAAGAGGGAGATAGAGAGGAGATAAGGATAGAAAGAGAGAGGGTAGCATGCCAGAAGAATGCTAACTTTCATGTTCTCTCTTGCCTGTTTGTGTGCCCTGTGGATGGGCTTGCTGACTCCTGCTCCACTGCCCTAGCTCCAGAGCAGAGGGAGAAACACACACCAACAGGGGGATGTGGGAGGGCCTGGGGCTAGGAGGACGGGGTGGGCCTTGGGGGAGACCCAGATTGAGCTGGAGCCCAGGGACTCCTCTACTTTACTGTTGTTCACACAGTAATGACATCATGCCAACCAGACTCCAGAGACACAGGCTGACAAAGTTGAGTCTCCTTCAGCGTGCTCCACCGGCTCTACTCACTAAATATGGAGTTCTGGACGGTTGCATTTCTGTGTCAATCATTCCAACCCTAGACGCTTCATAAAAGAGTAGAGCTCAATGACTAAGACCACAATCCCACAAATAACAACTTTTCCACTGACAAAACCATAGCTAATGCTGAGTTAAGACATAAATGACTGTTTTAACCAAATATGTCCCATTCCCAAGTCCTGACTTCACCCTAACCACCATACATAGCATTTCACACATAGCACACACTGTAAAAAAGCCAATTTAACCAATTGCTTAATCAGCATTAATCTGTGAATTGAAGGAAAATAAATGTAGCTAATGTGTGACGTTTTTTTCATTCAACAGACTTTGCTCACATTGAGCTGAATGTATACGAACTTGTTGAGACGAATTACAAAGTCATGTTGGCCTTTGGAGTAAAATTACAAATATGTTTGCTCAAAACTACACCCATCATTATCATATTTCCCAGCATGCTCTATTGCTGGTTGATTTTCAGAATTGTTTGTTTCAATACCTGTGTCTTTGCATGTACATTGATTAGTTGATTAATCTTATGCTACACAAACATTTAAAAAATAAAACATTTCCAAAATAAATCCAATCTGTTAGTAATTGGACTTTTTGCACCAGTTACTGTGATGGCTGTTGCAGTTTATGATTTAGGTAGTTTCAATAACTTATTTCACCTACCCTGTCAGTCATTCTCAATGCAGGTTGTGGGTGATTAAAAGTTATAATTGTTGGATATCCTCACTCTGGGTGGATTCCAAAAGAAATTACACATCATAATGTGACTTGCAGGCTTGACGTGGCCTGTAAACCAGCAGTTTCAGACCACTGCCCCCAAAAGAAAGGCCTGATGATATACAGTACCACTAAAATTTTGGACACAGGGCCTCCCGGGTGGCTCTGTCGCAGCTGGCCGCGACTGGAAGGTCCATAGGGCGATGCACAATTGGCCTAGCGTCGTCCTGGTTAGGGAGGGTTTGGCCGGTAGGGAAATCCTTGTCTCATCGCTCACAAGTGACTCCTGTGGCGGGCCGGGTGCAGTGCGCGCTGACCAGGTCGCGAGGTGCACGGTGTTTCCTCTGACACATTGGTGCGGCTGGCTTCCGGGTTGGATTCGCACTGTGTTAAGAAGCAGTGCGGCTTTGTTGGGTTGTGTTTCGGAGGACGCATAGCTCTCAACCTTCGTCTCTCCCGAGCCCATACGGGAGTTGTAGCGATGAGACAAGACAGTAACTACTAACAATTGGATACTATGAAATTGCGGAGAAAAAAGGGGTTAAAAAAAAAGTTTGGACACACCTACTCATTCAAGGCTTTTCTTTATTTTTACTATTCTCTACGTTGTAGAATAATGGAGAAGACATCAAAACTATGAAATACTATTGAATCATGTAGTAACCAAAAAAGTGTTAAACAAATCAAAATATATTTTATATTTGAGATTCTTCAGATTTGTCACTCCTTTGACTTGATGACAGCTTTGCACACACTTGGCATTCTTTCAACCATGAGTTTGACAAGGTAGGGCTGTTATACAGAAGATAGCCCTATTTGGTAAAAGACCAAGTCCATATTATGGCAAGAACAGCTCCAATAAGGAAAGAGAAATGACAGTCCATCATTACTTTAGGACATGAAGATCAGTCAATACGGAACATTTCAAGAACTTTGAAAGTTTCTTCAAGTGCAGTCGCAAAACCTATGATAAACTGGTTGTTTTAGGATTGTCATGAGGACAGCCACAGGAAAGGAAGACCCAGAGTTACCTCTGCTGCAGAGGGTAAGTTCATTAGTGTTACCAGCCTCAGAAATTGCTGTCCAAATAAATGCTTCACAGAGCTCAAGTAACAGACACATCTCAACATCAACTGTTCAGAAGAGACTGCGTGAATCAAGCCTTTGTGGTCGAATTGCTGCAAAGAAACCACTAGTAAAGGACCTCAATAAGAAGAAGAGACTTGCTTGGGCCAATAAACACGAGCAATGGATATTAGACCGGTGGAAATCTGTCCTTTGGTCTGATGAGTCAAAATGTGAGATTTTTTTATTCCAACCGCCTTGTCTTTGTGAGACGCAGAGTAGGCAAACGGATGATCTCCACACCGTGAAGCATGGAGGAGGATGTGATGGTGTGTGTGGGGGGGGGGGGTGCTTTGCTGGTGACACTGTGACTTATTTAGAAATCAAAGTACACTTAACCAGCCTGGCTACCACAGTATTCTTCGGTGATACCTCATCCCATCTGGTTTGAGCTTAGTGGAACTATCATTTGTTTTTCAACAGGACAAGGACCCAACACACCTCCAGGATGTGTAAGGTCTATTTGACCAAGAAGGTGAGTGATGGAGTGCTGCATCAGATGACCTGGACTCCACAATCACCCGACCTCAACCCAACTGAGATGGTTTGGGATGATTTGGATGGCAGAGTGAAGGAAAAGCAGCCAACAAGTGCTCAGCATATGTGGGAACTCCTTCAAGAATGTTGGAAAAGCATTCCAGGTGAAGCTGGTTGAGAGAATGTCAAGATTGTGCAAAGCTGTCATCAAGGAAAATGGAGGCTTCTTTGAAGAATCTCAAATATAAATTATATTTTGATTTGTTTACCACTTTTTTTGGTTACTATATAATTCCATGTGTTATTTCATAGTTTTGATGTCTTCACTATTATTCTACAATGTAGAAAATGGAAAAAATCTAGAAAAACCCTTGAATGAGTAGGTGTGTCCAAACTTGTGACTGGCTCTGTATGTAATATACTGTCATGAAGAGTTTCATTTTACACTGGGAAATATACAAATAAGGTAGAATAGAACGTATGTTGGTCCAGCAATATGCCCAAATATTGAGCAAATGCACAATCATATTGCAGTTGGTTGCCTTACAATTGTACATTGTATCAACTTTAATGCTGTTGTGTTGAGCAAACTCACAATCCTATTGCAGCTGGTTGCCTTACGTACGTTGAATAAATAAATACAATTCCGGTGCACATGTTAGCACTCTTTTTCAGCCCAGGGGCCCTTTCTATGATGCCTTCCCAAAGGGCCAGACTGTTTGGGTTAAGAGATGCTGTCTCACGCGACTCAGACCCCACCCCCCTGCCTTCCCGTCTAAATCCATGTGGAGGCATGCTATGGCTGGGTGAGGAGAGAGAGGGATGAGGAAAAGTCTGGACAACGTGAAAACAATTGAAGCGGTTGACCATGGGAACATCCTCATTCCTAGGACGACAGACTCAGGGCTACACTGGGAACTAATGGGAACCATCTATTTGACAACAAAGGATGTCTTCTAGAAGGACTCAAACAGTGTATTTTCAGTAAAAAAAGACTATAACAGACTGCGTAGCTCTTTCCCCCGGAAACATCAAAAGTTACAGATACAACTTCCCTACGGGTATCCAGTGCCTGTCATTCTTTCAGTGAGTACAACAGCGACTGGCCGATCGGACCTTAACCTCTGTTACCATAAGCAAAGTCCTGGTTGTCTAATAAAGCTCAGTCCATCCCTAAGGGAGCGGTTGTGGTTAAAACACACGAGTTATAGCCAACACACATATAAATGTAGCAACAGCACCGTGACTCATCTGCTATGCAGCCACATTGAATTATCCAATGACGGGACCTATTAAAATGTTGTTACTTTGATTGAGCAACATGTGCGCTGTGCAGGCGTGCAGTAGGGAGAGATGATCAGGGATGACATCTCATACTTCATTCCCAAGAGTGGTTAGAAGATTGATGGAATCAGTGAGCTCCGTGAGCTTGTTTACTCCGCTAAAATGATCATGGAAGAAGACGTGGTTTTGATTTTAATCATCTGAATAACTTCTTGTGGAGTTAATGGAACAAACAAGAAAATAGAAAACGCATTGTTTTTTTTTGGTTTGTGTTATCCTTTACCAGATCTAATGTTTATATTCTCCGACATTAATTTCACATTTCCACAAACTTCAAAGTGTTTCCTTTCAAATGGTATCAAGAATATGCATGTCCTTGCATCAGGTCCTGAGCTACAGGCAGTTAGATTTGGGTATGTCATTTTAGGCGAACATTGAAAAAAGGGTCCCATCCTTAACAGTAGAGAGAGAGAGAGAGAGAGAGAGAGAGAGAGTCTGGGTAAAGGTCAACTGAGGCATTGTGGACATGTTCTAAGGAAATGGACATCTCCTCTTTCCTGCGAAAACCATAAGCCTGCCAAAACCCCTAACCCTAAAGCAAACAGAGAGAATAAATGTTACAAAAACAACTTGTCGACATGTGTTGATGAGTAAAGCAGAAAAGAACATGTAGTAAAAGAAACCAACATGGCTGTCTCCTTGACAGACACAACAGTGTATCTATCCACTCACCTGAGCAGATCTCTCCTTTGAAGCGCAGGCAGTTGAAGTCGTCACACTCACAGTACTTGCCCCACACTTTTCCAAAGCCACTAGTGTGGCAGGAGCACTGGCCACACACACAGTTGCCCCTCCCACTGCAGATGGCGTCTTCAGCTTTGGGGCTGCAGTTGCCCTGGTCTGAGGGCCTGTAGTCCCCGTCGGCACACTCACAGCGGTCTCCCAGGCGCCCCGGGTGACACTGGCACACACCACACTCGTAGGTCCCATTTCCCTGGTTACAGAGGGGGCTCTCGGGCTGGGCTGTGGCCTCACAGTCACACCCGCAGGCGAAGTGGACCGTAACCTCCAGGGCATCCTTGAAGCCCACAGGTTTAATGGTGAAGGTACGGTTCTTCTCCTTAGGGCAGCCGTGTAACCTGGCCTCCACACTGAACGACACCTGGGGGAAAGTGGTGTGTGATACAGCAGGTTACATTTGAACTGTGCAATAAGAACAGAGCATTAATTCCTATACCTAAGATCTGACACTAGGCCACCATTTATCATCCAGATGGTGAGTGGTACAGGTACTGACTGTGTCTCCGATCTTAAGTCCGGAGCAGGACTTGAGTCCCTGGATGAGCTCTCCGTTGAGGCAGGTGGCATTGAAGGACAGAGCCAGCTCCTCTGGAACACCCAGCAACTCCAGCTCCACCTTGGAACGGATCCTCTACTCCACAGGTCAAGGGTCAATGGGCAGAGGTCAGAGGACAGAATGAACTCAATCAGAAACATAAACGATTCAGAAAACCTCTACTCTTAGTCTCTGTGGAAATGGATACAGTGTGTATATACAGTGTTCTATCTGTCACACATTGGCTCGTGGGAAGTCAAATAGACTGTTTGAGAAATAAAGGGGAGCTGAACTCACTCCTTTAACCTCGCTTTTCCACATCCTCATTAAGAAATGCTAGAACCTATGAGAGTTCGAAGTGGGAGCTGTATGTTTGCTAATGTTGTGCGTTCTCTTTGAAATATCTCAAACAGCCAATGTACGAGACGAATGACTTCGCAACCACATGACTCAGCATGACGAGCTCAAAGCAGTTCCTACTTTCTAGAGGATCAGTGTTTTTTTTCTATGACAGTTGTGTTCATGATGTTAAGGTTAGCTCCTGTTCTTTCAACATTAACATTGGCTACGATGTCTATGTTCTGTTGTGTCATGGGTAAACATGTCCGAGGCGCTGCATGTTAATGGCTAGTCCTGTTGTCTGTAAATGGCCGGGCTGTATGTTGATTCTGCTGCTATGACTGGATAGAGTGCCCTCAACGCAGCTGTTTCTCAGTGCAAGACAATTCTCCCTAGGTGTTACCAACTCATGTTAATGCTAAAGTAGGCATGACTGGGCATGATAGTAATCAAAACCCAACTCTCATATATACGGCTCTCTCTTACCTCGTAAGCATCCAGGATGAGTTGGATCACATTCCCAGAGTCATCAGACAGCGTTCCGACTGTGGTACCAGGGATGAGCTGGCTGTAGTTCTGAGGAAAGAGGGTCCAAGGGGACATAAGAGGTAAGGTACCAAATCCCTCTACACCTAGTAACCACGGTGACCCTGATAACAGTCAGGTGTACTCACCTGGTAGAGGGGCACCACATTGTTGGTCACAGCGAAAATGAGGTTGATGTTGTTCTCAGACATCTTCTCTGTGATCAGAGCCAGAGAGGGGTAGTCCTGAAGGAGGAGACCGTCATTATCATTACGTCTCTCTTGTGATAACAGACGAATAGAACTCCGACACAAACTCCCTGACACACACCACTCACCAGGGTTGACGACTTGTCATAGTTGTTGTCTCTGTCGATGTGACACTGTCCATCATTGGGCTGGACTAGACCAGCCAGCCGGCCGTCCAGGGCTATGTGTGTCGTAGCGTCGGTAGTGAACACCAACAGGTGGGAGGCATCCCCACGCCAGCCTATCTTGTCCTAGTGACAGATGGAGGGAGAGAGAGGGAAAGAAGAGGAGAGGGGAGAAACGGTATGCATTCAACTTTGTGTGCTGTTTCTAAACCACTGATTGTGTGTGTGTGCCTGTATGTCTCTATGTGTGTGCGTACATGTGTGTGTGTGTGTGTGTGTGTATCACCTTGCACACCACTGCCTGTATGACCGCGTCGAAGCCTCCCTCTGGAGAGTCTCTGTTACGAGACACCTGCTGCTTCGCCACCTCCTCTGTGAAGCGCTCCACCTGCTTGGTCAGAGTCAGCACGTGCTTGTAGCCAAACTGAGGCAGGCACTGCGTCTGGATCCTACACATCACACCCCGTGCCATGCCGAAAACAGGCAAATTGACAAAGAGGTGGAGAAAGAAATACATTGCTGTTAGACACAATTTGACAGCTATTAAAAAAGCCAAATCCTGAGGGAATTTGAGCTTCAACACAGAATATCACCCTTTTCAAATCTTCCCCTCTGCAAAATCTCATCCTCCTCTCCCTCCTCCTCCTCCTCCTCCTCCACCTCTCTGTCCACTCCACCCCCCACTCACCCATGGCAAGGGTTACTGACGGCTTCCTCAGGGTAGGTGTACATATATGGAGACAGGGGCTTGTCCACAAAGGCCCCAAAGCCCATACGCAGGTTGCTGGTGGTGCGGCCCATGGCTGCAGCCAGCTGGTTGCCCAGGGAGCGCAGGCGGGCCAAGTCGTCCTTCATGGAGTAGGAGAGGTCCATCAGATAGTACAGGTCAACTGGGTAGTCCTCCACCTGTTTCACTGTCACTGTGAAACGCCTGGCATCATCTGAGGAGAGAGCGAGAGTATCTAACAATTCCTCTGTTCAATGTACTTTAGACGAGTTGTGAACCCGGTGTACAGTATGTGGGTGGTTGCATGTAAGCCTATGCTGTGTTAGAGTACCTGGTCTCAGAGTGAGGCGGAGTTTCTGGGGTCTGATCTGGGTGACGTCGTCAGCCGCCCCCGACGCCTTGTCACTGAGGGGCGTGTCTTTCTGCACGCTGAGGGTACTGAAGGGGAACTCTAGCCCCTCCTTCGTACAACCCCCATCCAACAGGTTCTGCTTCAGATCACAACGGGACACACTGGAGCCCCCTTGGCCAAACTCCTGAACCCAGGAAAACAACAACACACACTGGTAAGAGCAACACTTCCCAATGAGACGACCAGTAAAGGGACAGTGATCGATTTAGAAAGAGCATCTAAATGCAATACAATGGAAGGTGGGCTCAGTGGATGAATACAGTATTTGGACAGAGACACGTTTTTACGGCGTTTTGGCTCTGTACTCCAGAACTATGGACTTGAAATTAAGCAATGACTACGATGTTAAAGTGCTTTAATTTGAGGGTATGTTCACCCATATAGAGTGAACCGTTTAGAAATGACAGCACTTTTTTGTACATAGTCCCCCCCCCAGAGGATATACTCACTTCCTTAAAGCACCAAGCACAGCTTGGGTGGATAGCCAAACACTGTCTGCAGGTGCTCACCCCTCGAGATGTGCAGATGTTTGAGCCTGAAGTACACACCAACATAAACATGAGTGAATAGGTAGGGGTCCAGCAGTGGGAATCAAATAAGCCATATATGGACACTTGAAAGGAATCATATAGCCTATTTGCTGTATGGACACTTGAAAGGAATCATATAGCCTATTTGCTGTATGAACACTTGAAAGGAATCATATAGCCTATTTGCTGTATGGACACTTGAAAGGAATCATATAGCCTATTTGCTGTATGGACACTTGAAAGGAATAATATAGCCTATTTGCTGTATGGACACTTGAAAGGAATCATATAGCCTATTTGCTGTATGGACACTTGAAAGGAATCATATAGCCTATTTGCTGTATGGACACTTGAAAGGAATCATTTAGCCTATTTGCTGTATGGACACTTGAAAGGAATCAAATAGCCTAGTTGCTGTATGGACACTTTTAAATTTGATTCTTTATTAGCTTTGAGTGTTTCTGACAATGTTATTGCACTTGCAGTCTTGCCAAGTAATTGTCTCTCATGACCGTTTCTCCACACTGACTCTGCATTTAAACTTCAATTCTTCTTCTTTTCTCACTACTGTAGTCGTTAGTTGGGCCACAGACGGTTCCGTTTCTCTACCACACACTCTCTTTTCTCTCTCGGCTGGTCCCTCCTCCTCTGCTTCCTCTCTGGCCCGGGCTCTACTTCTCTCCTCCCCTGTTACACCACACTGCTTGCTACCCAAGCCTGTCATGTCACGCACATTGTTCTGTAAAACAGCTGTTATGCAGGCAATTCGATGCTAGAGGAAGAGGCACACACTGCAGGAATTTCCATCAAAGTATGACGCTAAAACGTGTCATGTTGACGCTGCTCAATAAGTCGCGGATGTGACACATTATGTCTTGCAACAGTTGGTTAAAACCTGATTGCAGTCATATCAATTGAAAATGCTATTTCATAACATTTTTTTCAATGAGATGTGTACGCTTTGTCTATTAGACGTACTGAGGTTTAATTTTGTGTTAGACGTATTTTATTATTAATGTTATTATTATTTATTATTATTATTAGGCTATTGTGCATATTGATGTGATTGCTTGTCTATATAGCACTGTTACTATAAAAACAGGAGGCCAAAACAAATACTATGTGAAATGCAAAGGTGTGGCCTGTACAAATATGAGCGCACTCTGGCACAACGTTTCGCGAATTATCGCTCCCTTTTAAGGACTCAACATGCCCAATGTTCCATTCCAGTAGCGCAAAACAGTGCCATACAGTTTATTGTTTTAACAAATAAAATCGTCAAAAACTATAGTTTTGTGAGTTTTCCTGGAACTTAAGACGTATTACTTATTAAAAACATACGATATAACAAAATATAATATTCAGCCGGCATACGCACCCTACAATAGAACACGTCTTATATAATGGCAGAGGATTTTTTTTTTACATAAAAATTATAGGATGACAAAGAAAATACTTACCAAGAACTTCAGAAGAAGCTAATAATAAACCAGAAAATATCCATAGTCGGACAAAAAAAGTTCCCATGTTGGAGAGACGGGTTAGGACTGACTGCTCGACTTTCTCTGCCTGTTCCACCTCTGCGGTAGTATTAGTAGCCTGCTCTCAAACCAGTGGACCACCAATTAGAATGCTTTTCCTCATTCTTGCAAAATGCAATGTTGATTATGATTCAGAGAGGCTCTGACATACACGTTTAGGCTACTTTATAGAAACGTAACTGTACGACATAATATATAGACTAGAGTATGGATGTGCATTATATTTAGGAATAGGCCGTTGGCCTATTCTCCACATGTCAATAGCACAGATGTGTCAGTCGCTATAATGGTAGCAAGCGTCTGTGTGATTCAAGACATTCAAATTGCCTGCTAATCTTTTGAAGTCTATTCGACAATATCCCCGCACCCCCCCCCAAAAAAAACATCAATAAATGAATGAGTACATTTATTTATATAAACTAAACAAATGTATGAATAAAAATAAGACACAAGAAATAGAAAAAGTTATTGAAATAAAAACATATTGCCAAAAACAATAAATTGTTATAACAATGCAGAGAAAAGTGTTTGTAAACATTGTTGTTTACATCTTTCTTTGGTTTTCAGCTAACGGCATGTATGTTCATTGATAGTTACAAGCAACCCACTGTAACAAAGTTTCAAAATCAGCGACCTGTGCTTGAAAGCCCCCTAACGGTTGAAACCGATATTAATGTTCAACCAGATGACGGTAGTATGAGTTTATAATGATTTGATTATAATCCCAATTAAACTGATGTATTCATACTTGATCTTTTATATCTTATTATCTGAGGAGATATGAGGAGGTTTGTGCTGTTCTTCACAAGAGAGTTTATAGGGTTTGAGCATAGTTTGCTTGTTGTGTATGTGGGCATGTAGGCTGGAAAATTTACATCCATTCTCTCCCATCTCTTCTTTAGAGAAGGATGCAGTAGTCCTGTTTGATCCATTCTTCCTTTATCTGAATCTGACCTGCCTAGTGGCCCTCCCAGGCCTGCCCATTATGGAGTGATGGAGCAGGAGAGAAATTGTGTACCTCTAAAATTGCAGGAGGGGGATAAAAACAAGATTAGATCAATGCCCTGGCCGTCTCCAGCCCCGCCGCCACTGCTGCCTACCTGTCAACACCACCCCTGTAGAAATTGACTTGGGGGGGGGGGGGGGGGTGGGAGCCAGACAATGCCTCTGTCTCTCTCTCTCTGTCTCTCTCTCTCTGTCTCTCTCTCTCTCTCTCTCTCTCTCTCTCTCTCTCTCTCTCTCTCTCTCTCTCTCTCTCTCTCTCTCTCTCGCTGCCTCTAAGCTTGTCCATTTATTGAATCACTGTCCCTCTCCCTCTATACCCGTTATTCTCTCTGTCTCGCTGGTTGCTAAGCTACTGCCTCTAGCCAGTGTTCTGGAATTGCAGCGAGGTGGGGTGATAGAAAAAGAGAAATAGATAAGCTGTAATACCCAGGAAGGCAGGCAGTGTGCTAGCATTAGGCGCTGATTGCTCCTTGCTATGTGTGAGGGATAATGCCCCATGGCTCACATTGTGCTGTGTAAAGAGCTAAAGAGGGGGTCAGATGGCACCCAATTAAAACAGTGAGCTGGAGAGGGGGGGGGGGGTTGGGGCAGGTGACAGGAGATTGGTCTTGACCTCTGTCTCCGCTCCATAGAACACTGGTCAAGCTTTTCACTGAGTCTGAGAATGCAATCACTCTGCCAATATCAGTGTTTGGATAACCAACCGTCACCCCTTTCACTGGGTCTGGGTATAATGAAGACCACCTCGTCGTGTAAGAGAGGGTCCACCTGGGATTTGTTTGAACTCAGGTAGTCTATATCTCAGTGGGGTTTACCTTCTGGGATGTGCCCTAGCTCTTCTCATGGTGGACATGTTGTTTGTGTTGTGACGCTGTGCCTCCTGACCCGCTGGCCCCCTGCCTGTCTGGCTCGGAGAGCACTGCTTCTCTCCTCAACAGGTGTCCCTAGGTAAAGAGCAACTCAAACGAGAACGTATAGAGAAAGAAAGACCCTTAACTGGCATTTAATGGAGGGGAGAAAGGGATAGAGGGATAAAGAGAGGGTGAGCATTTTTCTTCCACTGGCTCTTTTTAAAAGCACATCCACTCTTTGGCACAATGGGTTTGTTTCATAGCCTGCTGTGTAACACAGAAAGACGGAGACAAAGAGAGGGAGGGAGGAAGAGAGGTGGCGAGAGAAAGAGGAGGCGAGAGAAGGAGAGGAATCAAGTTAGAAAGTTTAATGAGAGATGTGTAGATCTGCCAAAATGTTTAGGCCAGGAGATTCTTCAATGAGGGAAGTGTGGGAGACATTGTCCCTAGAGATAGGAGGCAGAAAAAGCAAGTTAATTCAATTAAGGCCATGCAATTCAAATTCACTGCCCTAAAACACACAAACAGATACTCATTCAAACAAATGGATGCGCACGCACGCACACACACACACACACACACACACACACACACACACACACACACACACACACACACACACACACACACACAAACACACACACACACACACACACACACACACATATACACACACAAACACACACACATACACAAATACACACACAAACACACACACATACACATATACACACACATCACACATCACACACACACACACACACACACAGGACAACGCTACAACAAATGAAGGCAATGAAGCCATTATCTCCCTGAAACAACTTGAATGACTAATGGATGCAGCCTGTTAAGGGGTTGGTGAGCGGAGCGGTCAGAAACACTCTGCTGCTGTGTACCTGGAGTCTCTGTCAGGGGGGAACTAATGACTACATTTAGCTCTATGTGATTAACTGTCCCACAGGTGACAGTACCCACAACCCCAGACATGGCCCCTCTCGCACTCTCTCTCAATTCAATTCAATTTGCTTTATTGGCATGACGTAACAATGTACATATTGCCAAACGTTTATTTTGGATATTTACAATATAAAAATAAATACAAACGAGAATCAAAATTGTCAACATAACAACAGTAACAACAATAACCAAGGGTCAAAATAACCATACATTCAACAATAACAATAAGCATACAGTAGAGTACATGTGCAGGTACATGACTACATGTTTCTCTCTCTCTATCTCTCAGCTTCTCTCTCAGTTTCTCTCTCTCTCTCTGTTTCTCTCTCTCTCTCGCTCTTTTTCTCTCTCTGTTTCTCTCTCTCTGTTTCTCTCTCAGCTTCTCTCAGTTTCTCTGTTTCTCTCTGTTTCTCTCTCTCTCTGTTTCTCTCTCTCTCTCTCTCTCTCTGTTTTTCTCTCTCTCTCAACTTCTATCTCTGTTTCTCTCTCTCTCTCTCTCTCTCTGTTTCTCTTGGTCTCTATTTTTCTGTTTCTCTCTTTTATACTCCCTAACCTTCTCTCTGTTTATCAGTGTTTCCTGTTGCTTAATCCCCTCTCTCTCTCACTTAATCTAGACCCCCACTCTCACTCGCTCACACACAAGCCAGTCGCACACACACACTTAGTTCATCTAATGAAAACTTGGCTGTAGGTAATCTATTAGACTAATTGAACTGGATCAACATCCTAAGAAGTCTGCCCACAGCTGCACCTCTGGAGAAGGGATGTGGAGATGAAGGGGTTGGGGGTGGGGGATGGAGAAGTGTATGGAGGGTGGGGACTTCTACTCTGCTGTGTTCAGGTGCTGCCATGCCCTGTGTGAAGGCCTCTAAAGACGTGGGTGAAGGTGGAGTGGGGAGGTGGAAGGTATGGGCTAAACCCCTCCCTGTTGCTAAGGGATGTCTTCACTTAGTTTGTGTTGCTAGGCTGCCAATTCCCCCGTGCTAAGTGGAAGCGTTTTCCCTTCTCCTTCGTCCAGGCACCCCATCTCTCTCTCCCTCTCTTCTTCCCTCCCTCCTTTTCTCAACCAAAATAACTTTACCAACCATCCATCACTATGCTCACAGGGCTACTGTTGCTAAGGAACAAGTCTGAGACACACATGTCTATATGTACTTTCCATATCTATTTATATCTTTATACACAGGCCTACATGCTGTGTGTCATGATATGAAATAATAATGAGCTCATGCCACCTGTGACCTGTGTTGAGTTCTGTATTGCATCTAGTGTCACGAATGATGTAGATAATTGACCAAACAGAACGTGCTGCTTCTCAGAAAATATAACTTCTGTATTCCACATATAAACCTCAGTTTTACCAACAGGTTGTATGCAGCAAATGGACGAAAAATATAATTAATTTACTTCAAAGTCTGTGGGAATGTTGTGAACAAGTCTTTGTAAGCAGTTTCATATCAAAATGTTTGAAAGTAACAGACTTTTCATTCAAGAACTTCCTCTTCTACTTTGATTCAGGAATGAAAGTCTCTGGCTGTATGTTGTACTGTAACCGTATTTGACTTTGCGCGGTGCTGCAGTTTAATGTTTCATAAATAGACGACTGTGTGCTTTATCGTTAACGGGGAGGCCGGCTGTATTTACAAAGGAATCGACATTTAAATCTATGTCTGTTTCTATAATTACAATACACTATGAATGAACAGAACGACATCTACACAGCATTAGTTGATAGCGCCAACTGTGGTCATTTACAAGTCCCTGATCGAAATGAGAAAAGCTAATAGGATTATTCCAACTTGGTGGACACCAAAACACTTTGTTTGATCTTCAGTTATTATACAGTGATAAATCAACTGTAATTGACCCCCCTGGAAGTGTAATTAAATATATTTGTGTAAAGAGCTAATCGTTGTTTGTACACACGCTTCTCAGTTCGCAGCCGAAAGCCGCTTATAGTCAGACAACGCGAGCATCCTAAATTGGTTTTCACAGGCTTTGTTTAGAGGATAAACATAATATTAGGTCTGGGGACTTAAATATTCTCTCACATTATCTGAGGGAGTATTTTTGAAAGCATCCTCATAGCCTACACCTGCTCACCCTAACGTCGGTGCCATTACTTCTTCATATAATAGCCTACTCCACAATGCCCAGGGACAAGACAAGCATAAATGACTGTAAGGTTATTATAATACTCCTGTTCAAATATAATAAGTACTGAATCGTGGAGGTTCCACGTGAATAATAGTCGTGGTCTGGTCTATGATGAGAAATACTGTTTACTACTCAGAATGATATCACTTCTGTTCCAAGTCAATGTTCTATACACAAAGTCATTGTGGAGGCCAGAGATAATGACCTATGAGAATACAGTTCCCCGTTTGGCCATTAAAGAGGGCTTGATGATACTAAAGATAACATATGGTGATGGCAGCAGGATAATGATATTACTGTAGCAGGTGGTCGTCATGAGAAGAAGAATATGAACAGTTGGATACAATTTGCCTCTTAAGGCTCCTTGCGAGGTCTTCTATCTTGACACAAGCTCAACACCGAAAGCCAAATTGGGAAGGGGAAAAGTCCTTACAAATCATTGACGATATGCATAATATGAGCCTTGGAGACTCTTTCAGTAACTAGACTATGTAGAGCCAATCATGTAGCCTATCACTAGGGCACATGTACGTTTTTCAATACAAAGGCATGGTTGATAAGGTTGACTCCATAGGGGGCAAAGACAATAAACTCTCATACCCAATCTTCAATCTGCATGTAGTTGATGGTGATTATGGTTGCTTTCCGTTTTGTCAGAGCATCTAAACCTGCATCTCGTTGACGGTACTGCAGAGATCTCAATGTTAGTCGAGGGGTTTGCCTCCTCCGCAGCTGAACTAGCTTGACTGTGCACTTGAGAGAGAAACTGATATTTGAATAAGGCATGTTAATAAAACAGAGGGAGGCTGTTAATCTCAGCGAAAATAGCACTGGAGTCCACACACACACAAAGTGTGGAGAGAGAGGAGGAATGGAAATAGATTTCTCTGCTGAAAAGTTTGCCCAGATTGATCAACTTGATTACATTTCTCCATCTCTCAATTCAAGAAGTCTGTCTCTGAATGTGTCTCTCTGACGGTGCTTAAGGTTGTACTGTCACGGTGGCATTTGGAGGATGAGTGCAGAACTGAACAGTGCAGTACATCAGGTTCTTTTCCGATCCCTCCTTTGTTGTAATGCCTCCTGTTTTATGATGCACTGAATATTAGAACGGTTGCACTTCATGGAGACATGCAGCGTGAGCAAAGTGTTGTAGAGATTGATACACGTATCTCCCATCATTAAGGTTGGAAAGAATTGTCATACTCTACATCCATCAGAAATCATCTAATGGGAGTTCTTCAGTGTTGTTGGTGACAGACCAATACCAATCCTTATGCCATTGATGACATATTCTAATAATAACACTCTGTATGCCTGCTGTCGCTGACAGTCGATGAGGGCTGCTTAAATCGTTCAATTGTCTACTGTCAGCACCCGCCCACCCACCTCCCCTCGTGGAGAGCGATTTGGTCCACGGGGAACTCATCAGCCCTTTAAAATGCACGAGAGACTTGCCACGAATGCACACACACGCGGGCACAGGTGCGCATGCAGGGCAGTCTTACATACAGACTTAAACCTCCTTCGAGATGTCCAATGGGACCCGCTTAATTAAGAGGTTCGAGCTACGTAGAAGTTGTGTTCAGTTTAATAATTTGACTTGCAAGTATGATGGTGAATACGGCATCTGGTTAGGGTTGTGATAGTTTCTCTCCGCTGATACGCACCAACATATCAGCTTTTGGTAGTGCTGTTATTACCGAATTTAAAAGAAGATTATATATTTATCATTTGATTTTTACTTTGATTTGTTTTCACAGTCACATGACGCAAAGTGCAACTGCGAGACAGGGTTTAGCCGTGAGTGTGTGTCTGTGGAACCGCGTGCGCCCATAGCTGCCATTAGCGCTGTCAGACTGACATCCACGGAGACATGAACGGCTCCTTCTTCGACCAAGCCCAGGGCGCACTATTCAACAGGAGCCAAGTCCTCGCCGGTACTCTGGTGAACTGCTGCAACGGGACGGACGTGGCAACCAGTGACGGCGGCTCCCTGGCGCTACCTCCGGACGAGCGGAAACTCTTTATCAGTCGCGTCGTACAGATCGCGGTCCTGTGCGTACTGTCGCTCACCGTCATTTTCGGCATCTTTTTCCTCGGCTGCAACCTCATGATCAAATCGGAGAGTATGATTAACTTTATGGTGAAGGACCGGAGACCTTCCAAAGACATAGAGGCCCCGGTGATGATAGGACTCAGCTAGTCTATGGCGCCGGGATGGAGAATGGTGTGTAGCCGCGCGCCATGGACCCATAGCCTCAACACGCTGTATTTGGGGCGGCACGATGATATGCAATGCGTTTGATTTCCTTGCAAAATATGTTTGCCAATATAGACTGCAATTGCAGTCAAGCGCGGCCAATTCCTCACATCAAACGTTTAAGGAGAACCAGGAATGCTTCGCTGTTTACGCATAGGCTGTTGGATATTGTTTTGTTTTTGACTGTCAACTTGACAAAAGTAATGGACTCTTGTGATAAAAATGTTTACACGTTGTTACCTCAAATTATATTTGCAAAAGTCGATATTTCCATGATTGTTTAATAACTTTACGCATGCATATTGTATGTTTTTTTCCCATTTCAGTTCTGACAGTAGACTATACATTTTGGACGTGGGAATTCTCTGAAAATATATATTTTTCTTGGTCCCGTTTCTTATTAGCATGTCTGGTAGTCACTCAAGGCGCTGGGATCTTGCATGTTTAATAACCACCATCACTGCTTCAACGACTGTTCTCATGTCCAGTTCAGCATGCACGCGGTTTGGTCTGTAGCCTACAGTACAAAGTGGTATTTGGACCTACTGTTTTTGCACTTTTTGAATGCACCTGATGCTGCATGATTTTTGTACCAAGATGAAACTTGAATGAAAAGTGCAGCATGCTACGAATAAACGTGACGTTCTCGTATCTCTTCATTGATATCTGTTGTACATGTCACAGGCTACATGTTGCAGTATATTAGATTTATTCATGTAGGGCATAGGTCTATCGCACAGAGCAGCATAAATAAGCAGTATATATTAAACAAATGAGTTACATTTAAATGTGATCGAAGACCGTGTGCGTGTTATACTGCACTGTAATAGGAATAACAGTAACAATAGTAATAATGTCATGACAGTAATAATAACAACGATGATAATAATAATAATAACAATAATAATGTATTAGTCTATTATAATAATATATTATAAGGAAATAGTTTTTAGACACAAGTCTAAATTTTTCTTCCATTTGCACACAATTACGTACATAAATAACTGTGTAAAATCTAATATTGTTCAAATGCATAAATTTGAATTGGCTGTAAGACTGGTTCGTTTTAATGCACAGGTGAACGATTACTCAAGACTATTAAATATAGTGCACTCATGCCTTGACTTTTATAAAAATGAATTTGTGAATTTCTTATCTGACGATAAAGTGGAGATAATGCACAGAGGGTATGATCCATAGAGACCTTCTCTCTATAAAATCCATGCAGTCAAATACAGTCTAGGTTGAGTAGAGACATACCTCACTGGGCAGAAACTGGTTGAATCAACGTTGTTTCAATGTCATTTGTCAATTTACTGTGTCGTGGATCTACGTGCAAAATACATTGTGTTTGAAAAAGTAATCAACTTGTTTTGAGGATGGAATTTCAACCACAGAATTCTGTCATAATTGTAACCAATGTTCAACATGTATAACATATGTTGCATTTGTACCTTTGAAAAAATGTCAGATCTTCAATGTTATATACACTATCATAAAAAATACATATAGGCTGGGCAGCACCTCCTACTGGTCTCCCATCCAGAGATTGGCTTTGATATTTGTCACTGACCACTACCATTGTGCTGACGCGTGAATGATTGATTATCGCTAGATCTCTAAATAACTAAATATATTCACTGTTCCTATCGACGTCATTCCAAATGGTATGTTTAAACAGAGCAAATACAATGTAACAATAAGTTATAAGTCATATCATCAATATTATACTATTTAGGCCTATATAGCATTTGCAAAGTCATCAACAGCTATCGTTTCAATTCAACCCATGGTTCAACTAAAAATAGACAATATACACAGTATAGGTCTATGATTTCAAGATTTATTTGATTTCAATGTAATCTTCAAGTTAATCATTAATATGTTGGATTCTCATCTTCATCTCAACCAAACAAGTTAAAGCATATAACTAAATAAAACCAAACTTTATTTAAAGTGCATTCAAAGTTAGATTAGATTTAGTCTTATTCTTTAACTTGGATTTTTGGTTGAGATGGAGATGGTAATCCAACATATAAATGATTAATTTGTAGGCAAACTGGATATTGAATTGTGTTTGGTTGTCAACGCAACCAGATATAAACATTTGAAGGAGAGGTATTTTCAGCTTGCATAGTTATGCACAGTTCAGACGCCGAATTTATGGCGAGTTGAAGTGAATACAAATTATGAGCTGGCTGGCACGATTAAGAGCCTTGCTTGACGTACGTATTGGTTTCATACAAGACCATGTATTAGACCATGACTGTGCTTCCGTTGTGGGTGTGGTAGCGAAGCAACCTTAATTTGCATGCAATTAACATGTGTTTATACGCATTGCCATGTCTCCCGACAGTGGAAAAACTGCTCTGGTGCGCCACATAAAACACCAGCACCGCGCCGAAAGAGCGGCAGAGGCCGCCGAACTATTATCAAAAGTCCGACGAGGCGCACTTAATCGTTTCTGGCGGCACTCTATCCCCGCTCTTCCAAAGAGACAGTGAAGTGTTTTTGTTAGGTGCGGTGATAGAGCGCTGTTTGTACTAGGCCTAAATCTGGCTTTAATTCCCCTTTGGCTTTAATTCCAGTTTGTCTAAACGTTTATAATTGATATGTTGGATTCATGTCTCCATCTCAACCAAACATCTAAGTTAAAGAATAGGACTAAATCAAATCAAACTTTATATCGTCCTATTCTTTCACCTAGATTTTTGGTTGAGATGGAGACGTGAATTCATTTTCCAACAGTTATTAATTTGTAGACAAACTGGAATTACAGCCAGTCTAAATCCGTGGCACAAATGATTAATCTCCTGCTTTTACAACTGATTGCAAGTGCAGTGATAACACATTTAGAGGACAACTTAACCCAACATCTGATATTGTTTTTCCATTGGAATGTGGTTGTGCTTTTAGATGGTTGAAAGCATAATGATATCACATCGGGAATTCAACACACTTCTGGCTATCTTATTGAGTAGGTGAATAAAGGTTGAGATCTCATTGATCAACATCTCAACCAAATATTACCCACATTTCCACATTGAAATTATGTGGTGTGCCCAGTGAGAGAGTAGCCTCTGGTTCAGACTTCAGAGTCAGACTGAGGAATGCCTGCAAGTCTGGTCAAATACTCTTAGCACTCAGCAATGCTCTCAGTCTTCTCTCAATGCAGGCCCCAGTCCATGAGACTCTTTGGTTGACACACACACACACACACACACACACACACACACACACACACACACACACACACACACACACACACACACACACACACACACACACACACACACACACACACACACACACACACACACACACACACACACACGAACCTCCAAAGTTATGAGGAATACTGGGCAGTGGACAGCTAACCATATACTCCCGGTCCAAGGCCTACAAGCTAAACTTCAACACTTTTATCCAGTACATTGAATAAGGGCTTGTAAACATAATAATAAAATAATTTACACTGTCTACCTTGAGATGAGAGCCCAGCCTCAGCTAAAACCCATAGAACTGGACTCACACCATATTGAGTTCACAAGATCTGACCAGTTGTCTCTAGTCAAATCCTGCAATTGACTGACCGCACCAGTTGACCGCAATTAGGAGCAATTTCACCCCTCTACACCTCCTCACACCCCTGGGGCATCTATCTACTGGACCCGAAGAGCTTTGGTCCAGGCACACTGTCTGTCCTCAAGACATCCACATTAATCTCTTTCCCTCAGGATCTAAACAATGCTGGGGAGAGGGACAGAGAGAGAGAGAGGAGAAGAAAGACACACAGAGATAGGGAGACAGACGGACGGACGGACGGACAGAGAGACAGACAGAGAAAGCGTATGCAGTCTCACTATTGCTGACATCTCTGGGCATTATACAGCCAAAAAAACAGCTAAAAGCACCTTCAGACATCTATCCACCCCTTTCTCTTTTTCTCCCTTACTCTCTCCTTCTCTACCTGCTGTCACCCACAGCCTGTGAATTACGTCTCTTAAAGCAGACCTCACTCTGTTCATTATCAACATTTTTGACCCATCATACTTTTCACCACTTTCCCGGTCTTCCTTGAAGTTTCTTTGCATTTCAAGGAAATCATTCCGAGTAGATACAGTGGGGCAAAAAAGTATTTAGTCAGCCACCAATTGTGCAAGTTCTCCCACTTAAAAACATGAGAGAGGCCTGTAGTTTTCATCATAGGTACACTATGACAGACAAAATGAGAGAATAAAATCCAGAAAATCACATTGTAGGATTTTAAATGAATTTATTTGCAAATTATGGTGGAAAATAAGTATTTGGTCAATAACAAAAGTTTATCTCAATACTTTGTTATATACCCTTTGTTGGCAATGACAGAGGTCAAACGTTTTCTGTAAGTCTTCACAAGGTTTTCACACACTGTTGCTGGTATTTTGGCCCATTCCTCCATGCAGATCTCCTCTAGAGCAGTGATGTTTTGGGGCTGTTGCTGGGCAACACAGACTTTTAACCTCTTACATCTATGGGGGCGCTATTTCATTTTTGGATGAAAAACGTTCCCGTTTTAAACAAGATATTTTGTCACAAAAAGATGCTCGACTATGCATATAATTGATAGCTTTCGAAAGAAAACACTCTGACGTGTCCAAAACTACCAAGATATTCTCTGTGCGTGTCCTAGAACGTGAGCTTCAGGCAAAACCAAGATGAGATGGCATCCAGGAAATGAACAGGATTTTTGAGGCTCTGTTTTCCATTGTCTCCTTATATGGCTGTGAATGCGAGAGGAATGAGCCTGCCCTTTCTGTCGTTTCCCCAAGGTGTCTGCAGCATTGTGACGTATTTGTAGGCAGATCATTGGAAGATTGACCATAAGAGACCACATTTACCAGGTGTCCGCCCGGTGTCCTGCGCCGAAATTGGTGCGCAAAAGTCACCTGCCAGTATTTTTCCATGGGATACAGAGAGGAAAGCAAGCTTCCACGAACTGCATATCAATGAAGAGATATGTGAAAAAACACCTTGAGGATTGATTCCAAACAACGTTTGCCATGTTTCGGTCGATATTATGTAGTTAATCCGGAAAAAGTTTTACGTTGTAGGTGACTGAATTTTCGGTTCGTTTCGGTAGCCAGACGCAATGTAGAAAACGGAACGATTTCTCCTACACACAGACGCTTTCAGGAAAAACTGCGCATTTGGTATGTAACTAAGAGTCTCCTCATTGAAAACATCAGAAGCTCTTCAAAGGTAAATGATTTTATTTATTTGGTTATCTGGTTTTTGTGAAAATGTTGCGTGCTAAATGCTACTCAAAATGCTATGCTAGCTTTGCATACTCTTACACAAATTAGTCAATTTCTATGGTTCAAAAGCATATTTTGAAAATCTGAGATGACAGTGTTGTTAAGAAAAGGCTAAGCTTGAGAGCAGACGCATTATTTTCATTTTATTTGCGATTTTCAGAAATCGTTAACGTTGCGTTATGCTAATGAGCCTGAGGCTTTAGTCACAAACCCGGATCCGGGATGGGGAGTTTCAAGAAGTTAACTCCCTCCAAAGATTTTCTATTGAGATCTGGAGACTGGCTAGGCCACTCCAGGACCTTGAAATGCTTCTTACGAAGCATTTACATTTACATTTAAGTCATTTAGCAGACGCTCTTATCCAGAGCGACTTACAAATTGGTGAATTCACCTTCTGACATCCAGTGGAACAGCCACTTTACAATAGTGCATCTAAATCATTTAAGGGGGGTGAGAAGGATTACTTTATCCTATCCTAGGTATTCC
The DNA here is from genome assembly GCF_036934945.1 of Oncorhynchus masou masou. Lineage (NCBI taxonomy): Eukaryota > Metazoa > Chordata > Actinopteri > Salmoniformes > Salmonidae > Oncorhynchus > Oncorhynchus masou. Next base: position 15,906,619 of record NC_088226.1, on the reverse strand, counting down.
TTGAAGAAGTGGGGTTTCAGGTGTCTCCGGAAGGTGGTGATTGACTCCGCTGTCCTGGCGTCGTGAGGGAGTTTGTTCCACCATTGGGGGGCCAGAGCAGCGAACAGTTTTGACTGGGCTGAGCGGGAACTGTACTTCCTCAGTGGTAGGGAGGCGAGCAGGCCAGAGGTGGATGAACGCAGTGCCCTTGTTTGGGTGTAGGGCCTGATCAGAGCCTGGAGGTACTGCGGTGCCGTTCCCCTCACAGCTCCGTAGGCAAGCACCATGGTCTTGTAGCGGATGCGAGCTTCAACTGGAAGCCAGTGGAGAGAGCGGAGGAGCGGGGTGACGTGAGAGAACTTGGGAAGGTTGAACACCAGACGGGCTGCGGCGTTCTGGATGAGTTGTAGGGGTTTAATGGCACAGGCAGGGAGCCCAGCCAACAGCGAGTTGCAGTAATCCAGACGGGAGATGACAAGTGCCTGGATTAGGACCTGCGCCGCTTCCTGTGTGAGGCAGGGTCATACTCTGCGGATGTTGTAGAGCATGAACCTACAGGAATGGGCCACCGCCTTGATGTTAGTTGAGAACGACAGGGTGTTGTCCAGGATCACGCCAAGGTTCTTAGCGCTCTGGGAGGAGGACACAATGGAGTTGTCAACCGTGATGGCGAGATCATGGAACGGGCAGTCCTTCCCCGGGAGGAAGAGCAGCTCCGTCTTGCCGAGGTTCAGCTTGAGGTGGTGATCCGTCATCCACACTGATATGTCTGCCAGACATGCAGAGATGCGATTCGCCACCTGGTCATCAGAAGGGGGAAAGGAGAAGATTAATTGTGTGTCGTCTGCATAGCAATGATAGGAGAGACCATGTGAGGTTATGACAGAGCCAAGTGACTTGGTGTATAGCGAGAATAGGAGAGGGCCTAGAACAGAGCCCTGGGGGACGCCAGTGGTGAGAGCGCGTGGCGAGGAGACAGATTCTCGCCACGCCACCTGGTAGGAGCGACCTGTCAGGTAGGACGCAATCCAAGCGTGGGCCGCACCGGAGATGCCCAACTCGGAGAGGGTGGAGAGGAGGATCTGATGGTTCACAGTATCGAAGCCCCCGATAGGTCTAGAAGGATGAGAGCAGAGGAGAGAGAGTTAGCTTTAGCAGTGCGGAGCGCCTCCGTGATACAGAGAAGAGCAGTCTCAGTTGAATGACTAGTCTTGAAACCTGACTGATTAGGATCAAGAAGGTCATTCTGAGAGAGATAGCGGGAGAGCTGGCCAAGGACGGCACGTTCAAGAGTTTTGGAGAGAAAAGAAAGAAGGGATACTGGTCTGTAGTTGTTGACATCGGAGGGATCGAGTGTAGGTTTTTTCAGAAGGGGTGCAACTCTCGCTCTCTTGAAGACGGAAGGGACGTAGCCAGCGGTCAGGGATGAGTTGATGAGCGAGGTGAGGTAAGGGAGAAGGTCTCCGGAAATGGTCTGGAGAAGAGAGGAGGGGATAGGGTCAAGCGGGCAGGTTGTTGGGCGGCCGGCCGTCACAAGAAGCGAGATTTCATCTGGAGAGAGAGGGGAGAAAGAGGTCAGAGCACAGGGTAGGGCAGTGTGAGCAGAACCAGCGGTGTCGTTTGACTTAGCAAACGAGGATCGGATGTCGTCGACCTTCTTTTCAAAATGGTTGACTAAGTCATCTGCAGAGAGGGAGGAGGGGGGGGAGGGGGAGGAGGATTCAGGAGGGAGGAGAAGGTGGCAAAGAGCTTCCTAGGGTTAGAGGCAGATGCTTGGAATTTAGAGTGGTAGAAAGTGGCTTTAGCAGCAGAGACAGAGGAGGTAAATGTAGAGAGGAGGGAGTGAAAGGATGCCAGGTCCGCAGGGAGGCGAGTTTTCCTCCATTTCCGCTCGGCTGCCCGGAGCCCTGTTCTGTGAGCTCGCAATGAGTCGTCGAGCCACGGAGCGGGAGGGGAGGACCGAGCCGGCCTGGAGGATAGGGGACATAGAGAGTCAAAGGATGCAGAAAGGGAAGAGAGGAGGGTTGAGGAGGCAGAATCAGGAGATAGGTTGGAGAAGGTATGAGCAGAGGGAAGAGATGATAGGATGGAAGAGGAGAGAGTAGCGGGGGAGAGAGAGCGAAGGTTGGGACGGCGCGATACCATCCGAGTAGGGGCAGTGTGGGAAGTGTTGGATGAGAGCGAGAGGGAAAAGGATACAAGGTAGTGGTCGGAGACTTGGAGGGGAGTTGCAATGAGGTTAGTGGAAGAACAGCATCTAGTAAAGATGAGGTCGAGCGTATTGCCTGCCTTGTGAGTAGGGGGGAAGGTGAGAGGGTGAGGTCAAAAGAGGAGAGGAGTGGAAAGAAGGAGGCAGAGAGGAATGAGTCAAAGGTAGACGTGGGGAGGTTAAAGTCGCCCAGGACTGTGAGAGGTGAGCCGTCCTCAGGAAAGGAGCTTATCAAGGCATCAAGCTCATTGATGAACTCTCCGAGGGAACCTGGAGGGCGATAAATGATAAGGATGTTAAGCTTGAAAGGGCTGGTAACTGTGACAGCATGGAATTCAAAGGAGGCGATAGACAGATGGGTAAGGGGAGAAAGAGAGAATGACCACTTGGGAGAGATGAGGATCCCGGTGCCACCACCCCGCTGACCAGAAGCTCTCGGGGTGTGCGAGAACACGTGGGCGGACGAAGAGAGAGCAGTAGGAGTAGCAGTGTTATCTGTGGTGATCCATGTTTCCGTCAGTGCCAAGAAGTCGAGGGACTGGAGGGAGGCATAGGCTGAGATGAACTCTGCCTTGTTGGCCGCGGATCGGCAGTTCCAGAGGCTACCGGAGACCTGGAACTCCACGTGGGTCGTGCGCGCTGGGACCACCAGATTAGGGTGGCCGCGGCCACGCGGAGTGGAGCGTTTGTATGGTCTGTGCAGAGAGGAGAGAACAGGGATAGATAGACACATAGTTGACAGGCTACAGAAGAGGCTATGCTAATGCAAAGGAGATTGGAATGACAAGTGGACTACACGTCTCGAATGTTCAGAAAATTAAGCTTACGTAGCAAGAATCTTATTGACTAAAATGATTGAAATGATACAGTACTGCTGGAGTAGGCTAGCTGGCAGTGGCTGCGTTGTTGACTTCGTAGGCTAGCTGGCAGTGGCTGCGTTGTTGACACTACACTAATCAAGTCGTTTCGTCGAGTGTAATAGTTTCTACAGTGCTGCTAATCGGGGGCTAGCTGGCTAGCTAGCAGTGTTGATTACGTTACGTTACGTTAAAAGAACGACAATATCTGGCTAGCTAACCTAGAAAATCGCTCTAGACTACACAATTGTCTTAGATACAAAGACGGCTATGTAGCTAGCTAGCTACGATCAAACAAATCAAACCGTTGTACTGTAATGAAGTGAAATGAAAATGTGATACTACCTGTGGAGCGAAGCGGAATGTTGACCGGGTTGTTGAAGTTCTATTCGGTAGACGTTGGCTAGCTGTTGGCTAGCTAGCTAGCAGTATCTCCTACGTTAAGGACGACAAATAGCTGGCTAGCTAACCTCGGTAAATTAAGATAATCACTCTAAGTCTACACACTCTAAACTACACAATTATCTTGGATACGAAGACAGCAAAGACAACTATGTAGCTAGCTAACACTACACTAATCGAGTCGTTCAGTTGAGTGTAATAGTTTCTACAGTGCTGGTGGACGTTAGCTAGCTGCTGGGCAGATAGCAGTGTAGACTACGTTAGGACGACGAAATACGATAATTACGCAATTATCTTTGATACAAAGACGGCTATGTAGCTAGCTAAGAAGAAATTGCTAAGATTAGACAAATCAAACCGTTGTACTATAATGAAATGTAATGAAAATGTAATGAAAAGTTATACTACCTGCGGACCGAAGTGTAGATGCGACCGCTCGTTGCCTGGGCGGTGTGTTTGGGATCATTGTCATGCTGAAAGACACAGCCATGTTTCATCTTCAATGCCCTTGCTGATGGAAGGAGGTTTTCACTCAAAATCTCACAATACATGGCCCCATTCATTCTTTCCTTTACACGGATCAGTTGTACTGGTCCCTTTGCAGAAAAACAGCCCCAAAACATGATGTTTCCACCCCCATGCTTCACAGTAGGTATGGTGTTCTTTGGATGCAACTCAGCATTCTTTGTCCTCCAAACATGACGAGTTGCGTTTTTACCAAAAAGTTATATTTTGATTTCATCTGACCATATGACATTCTCCCAATCTTCTTCTGGATCATCCAAATGCTCTCTAGCAAACTTCAGACGGGCCTGGACATGTACTGGCTTAAGCAGGGGGACACGTCTGGCACTGCAGGATTTGAGTCCCTGGCTGCGTAGTGTGTTACTGATGGTAGGCTTTGTTACTTTGGTCCCAGCTCTCTGCAGGTCATTCACTAGGTCCCCCCGCGTGGTTCTGGGATTTTTGCTCACCGTTCTTGTGATCATTTTGACCCCACGGTGTGAGATCTTGCGTGGAGCCCCAGATCGAGGGAGATTATCAGTGGTCTTGTATGTCTTCCATTTCCTAATAATTGCTCCCACAGTTGATTTCTTCAAACCAAGCTGCTGACCTATTGCAGATTCAGTCTTCCCAGCCTGGTGCAGGTCTACAATTTTGTTTCTGGTGTCCTTTGACAGCTCTTTGGTCTTGCCCATAGTGGAGTTTGAAGTGTGACTGTTTGAGGTTGTGGACAGGTGTCTTTTATATTGATAACTAATTCAAACAGGTGCCATTAATACAGGTAACGAGTGGAGGACAGAGGAGCCTCTTAAAGAAGAAGTTACAGGTCTGTGAGAGCCAGAAATCTTGCTTGTTTGTAGGTGACCAAATACTTATTTTCCACCATAATTTGCAAATAAATTCATAAAAAATCCTACAATGTGATTTTCTGGATTGTTTTTTTCTCATTTTGTCTGTCATAATTGAAGTGTACCTATGATGAAAATTACAGGCCTCTCTCATCTTTGTAAGTGGGGGAAATTGCACAATTGGTCGCTTTTGCCCCACTGTATATATATCCATACCTCTGCTTTCCCCTACCCTCTCTACTCTTGTCACTCCCTCTCCATCTCTGACTCCCTACTCAAATGCAACAAATGTTCTCATGATTATTTTATCACTTGTCAGGAGAGCTGAGTCTCTAAGAGGTGGATGAGTACATACACACACACACACACACACCAGCTCCTCGTCCACTGAGGCATCCACATCCCCTCAGATTGAAATCCATTTCATCAAAAGAAGTGAAAGAAATAACACGCCACAGCATTCTGAGAATGTGGGCCCGTTGACATGGAGACCACAAAACCCTTGGACTTAGATTTTAAGCCCATGAAACTTGAAGCCCTTTGCTGTAGACAGGACCATTCTTTGATCATTGGCTAACCACTGCTTGTAAGGCACGTTATAAGGCACATGTTTCTTCAAGGCCACTCTGTGATCTGGAGAACAAACACACTGTTGTGTTCTGAGATACAGTCGTGATCTGCAGGTGAATGCTGATTGAGAGAGAACAAAGTGCTGCTCTATATTTAGAAGAAAAGGCGGTCCACTTCTTAACTCATTACATGAGACCCCAGACTGCCTGGGTGAGGGAGGAAGAGAGAGGGAGGAAGAGAGACCAGCCCACTGTTGTGTCGTGGGAAAAACTAAATTACATGAGACCCCAGACTGCCTGGGTGAGGGAGGAAGAGAGAGGGAGGAAGAGAGACCAGCCCACTGTTGTGTCGTGGGAAAAACTAAATTACATGAGACCCCAGACTGCCTGGGTGAGGGAGGAAGAGAGGGGAGGAAGAGAGACCAGCCCACTGTTGTGTCATGGGAAAAACTAAATTACATGAGACCCCAGACTGCCTGGGTGAGGGAGGAAGAGAGAGGGAGGAAGAGAGACCAGCCCACTGTTGTGTCGGGGGAAAAACTAAATTACATGAGACCCCAGACTGCCTGGGTGAGGGAGGAAGAGAGAGGGAGGAAGAGAGACCAGCCCACTGTTGTGTCATGGGAAAAACTAAATTACATGAGACCCCAGACTGCCTGGGTGAGGGAGGAAGAGAGAGGGAGGAAGAGAGACCAGCCCACTGTTGTGTCATGGGAAAAACTAAATTACATGAGACCCCAGACTGCCTGGGTGAGGGAGGAAGGGAGGGAGGCGGAGGGGGTGAGGGGGGGTGAGGAAGGGAGGAGAGGGGTGAGGGAGGGAGAGAGACCAGCACACTGTTGTGTCGGAGGAAAAACAACATCGATCATGAACCACTAGTTACAGCAGGGAAGATGACAATAACAGGGAAACACTCTTAAATGTGAAAAAAGGAAAACGGTCAGCTACAACACTCACTGATGGATCATGGAAACAATGGGATCTAATTGGAACTGTCATATCTGAAGTCCCTTAACGAAGATTAAAGATGAAAAGGAAAGACTTGCTTAATTATGCAAATTCCACTTTGAAGGATTGATTGATTATGTGACAAGGATAAATTGAAATGCAAATGATATGGTGAGGACTGGTGTGGGAGGGATAGGGATGATTGTTTCAAAACGGTTGATGGGGAAGTTTGAGAGGCATCAAGATCATTGGATCGATATGCTGTGTGCACGCACAGTAAGTACACTGTACTGTTGCAGGAGCTGTTTCTCATGCAGTCATTCAGTGCTAGACTGACGGACGTTAACCCTTCCCCTTTGTGGAGAATGTGGCCCTTCATTGCTCTGGTACACTGCTCGGAGCGCTCCATAGAGCTATATTAGCTTGTCAGGCAACGTCAGGGGTGACCTTTTACAACAGAAGCAGCAGTGGATATAATGAACGCTACACCAGGACTGGAAACATGACAGAAATAATGGTGATTAAGCCACGGTTGGTATTTAACACTTATTTTTGATAATGCATTTAATTATTCGCCAGCATAGAAACTTTGTCTGGAATGAAATGTTTACATATTACATTGGTTTCTAGTATTGGCGAATATGTTCTGTCTGGGAATGGTTTTGAGAATTTGAGAAATATCCAAAATACACATTTGCCAGGGAGAGATGACGCCAACCTTTTATTAAAACAAGTCGCTATTCTCCTTGTATCTTGGGGGAGAGAAATCCACAATAAACACATTTTATGTGCCGGTACCAAGCTCACTAGAATTGAAGTGGCCTTTCTCAACCCATTTCAGGTCATTTCTAATGGGGCGTGCTGTAGAGAACAGAGACCGCAGAGGAAGTGCAGTGACACTAGGCAATAGCGACATGGAATAGTAAAACCCCTCTTCTATCTCTCCCCCCTGCATCCCCCTTTCCGATTCTTCTCAGATAGATGGAGATGCATTCCTATTTAGCCATTTTGTGAGACTGGTAGCCATACTGTAAAGCTGGTAGCCATATTGTAAGACTGGTAGCCATATTGTAAGGCTGGAAGCCATATTATAAGGCTGGTAGCCATATTGTAAGGCTGGAAGCCATATTATAAGGCTGGTAGCCATTTTGTGAGGTTGGTAGCCATATTGTAAGGCTGGAAGCCATATTATAAGGCTGGTAGCCATTTTGTGAGACTGGTAGCCATATTGTAAAGCTGGTAGCCATATTGTAAGACTGGTAGCCATATTATAAGGCTGGAAGCCATATTATAAGGCTGGAAGCCATATTATAAGTCTGGAAGCCATATTATAAGGCTGGTAGCCATATTGTAAGGCTGGAAGCCATATTATAAGGCTGGTAGCCATTTTGTGAGGTTGGTAGCCATATTGTAAGGCTGGTAGCCATTTTGTGAGGTTGGTAGCCATTTTGTGAGGTTGGTAGCCATATTGTAAGGCTGGTAGCCATTTTGTGAGGTTGGTAGCCATATTGTAAGGCTGGTAGCCATATTGTAAGGCTGGTAGCAATATTGTAAGGCTGGTAGCCATATTTTAAGACTGGTAGTCATATTGTAAGGCTGGTAGCCATTTTGACGCCTGTCTTCTTCTTGAGAAATACCCACAAGCCAAATACATATTCAGCCAATAAAACAATCTGTACTCTTCCATTGTGTCATATTTTCACAAACATAAATATTCATACTATAGTACAGTGAGAGGGGAAGGTTTGGCCTACTGAATGCAAGTCACTGGTGATTATAGTTAATTGTATGTGCAGTATAATGGCATGCTGTCAGATGTGAGCGGTGTGGATTCTTCAGCTCCAGGGTGAAGTGCATGTATCTGCACAGTCCTGAAGCTCCTTAGCTGTCAGCATGTCCCGCTGTTCTCCTCTTTCCTCCTCCTCACCATCCTCCATTCTGCTTCTTTCTTCCTCAGCTTTCCATCTGCTGTTCTTCTCTCCGTCAGCCAGCCCCGGCCATGAATTCACGTCACACAAAGGTAGAAGACTGATATCATTTAACAGCGTGCAGGTGTACAAGGTAACAACGGATGAGACAGATGCTTTCGTTGGATTTGAAGACACGTCAAACCACAAGATATGAAAGGAATTATTATGGATATTCAGCCAGCTAACTCAGCCTTCAGTTTGCTATTCGTCTCCACTATTACACCTAAACCGACGTGGAACACCAGTCCTCTAAAATACAGATTCTTATGGAGTAATTGACAGTATTGACGCCTGCAGTGAAGTTCAACATCATTATAAAACGGAATAATGGGCAGACTATGTCTATGACTCCCTCTCATATATTGACATTCAGACCTCTTGACTTCATTTACCAAACATATAGGATTCTGAATTGAATAGATCTAATGATACTCTAACCATACGAACGTTTGAGACTGAGCATTATATTACTGTGGCGCTCGTTGTCTGCAGAGGCAGCCCTTTGGCACTGTGGCAAAATCAAATTCCCATGAAGAGGAATGGGCCATCAGAGACTGTATTGACCAATCTTTTATCTCTGTTTCTGTATTTAGCTGAGGAGCATGTCCAGGTCAGCCCTATGCTGCAGGATAGAAATAAACAGATGCACAAACACACTAACAAGCTAAAGGGTTTATAGCGCGGGTGTCAAACATATGGTGTACGGGCCGGAGGGGGTCCAATCTGGCCCGCGGGTGGTTAGAGTTACAGGCTAACTCAAATAAGCTCCTAAATGAGCTAGCTAGTTGGCTAGCTAGCAATCTAGCCAACTTCACATACTGTATAGATAGCTAGCTAAGTGAATTAAATATCACCAGCTACCTAACTTCATATTAGCTTGCAATCTTTATGTCTTTATATCCATAAAAAAAAACTCCAAATGCATTTGTAGGTAGCGAGCTAACAGCCATGGAAGAAGGTGAAAGGATAGCAGCCCCAACTGTCAAAGTGAGAGAGTAGGCTTTTCTGGATAGGGCAGGTACTTTGTGTAGTTCCTGTCCCTAGAAGTGAGGACGGAGATAATAGTAACATAATATTCAGTGAGGTGTAATATAACTATAATGAAGTCTGTTTCTTGTGAGGTTTTCTGTCCTCAGATAAAGAGAGCTATGAAGCCTGTTTACATATGAAGAGGTCCCAATGAAGAGCTGTGGTTCTCAGTCCTGGTCCTGGGGACTCAAATTGGTGCACATTGTTTTGTTTTTGCCTTAGCACTGCACAGCTGATTCAAATGATCAACTCATCCTCAAGCTTCACGTGGTGTTTCTGTATTTATTTGTGATGCTATCCTTGATATGATCCTGTTATTGTCACATGCTACACATGCACATATGTGTGCCCATGCATCTATCAATCCAATGTTATCAAATCAAATGTTATTAGTCGCATGCACAACAGGTGTACAACATGAATACAACAGGTGTAGATCTTACAGTGAAATGCTTACTTGCGAGCCACTAACCAACAACGCAGTTAAAAAAAAATATGGATAAGAATAGGAAATAAAAGTAACAAGTAATAAAAGAGCAGCAGTAAAATAACAATAGTGACTATGATAATAACAGAGAGTAGCAGCGGTGTAAATAGGGGGAGGGGGTAATGCAAATCGTCTGGGTAGCCATTTGATTAGGTGTTCAAGAGTCTTATGGCTTGGGGGTGGAAGATGTTTAGAAGCCTCTAAAACCTAGACTTGGCGATCCGGTACCGCTTGCCATATATGGTAGCAGAGAGAAGAGTCTATGACTAGGGTGGATGGAGTCTTTGACAATTTTTAGGGCGTTCCTTTGACACCACCTGGTATAGAGGTCCTGGATGGCAGGAAGCTTGGACCCTGTGATGTACTGGGCCGTTGGCACTGCCCTCTGGAGTGCCTTGTGGTCGGAGACCGAGCAGTTGCATACCAGGCAGTGATGCAACCCGCCAGGATGCTCTTGATGGTGCAGCTGTAGAACCTTTTGAGAATCTGAGGACCCATGGCAATTCTTTTCAGTTTCCTGAGGGGGAATAGGTTTTGTTGTGCCCTCTTCACAACTGTCTTGGTGTGCTTGGAGCATGTTAGTTTGTTGGTGATGTGGACACCAAGGAACTTAAAGCTCTCAGCCTGCTCCACTGCAGACCTGTCGATGAGAATGGGGGCATGCTTGGTCCTCTTTTTCCTGTAGTCCACAATCATCTCCTTTGTCTTGATCGTGTTGAGAGAGACCTCCTCCCTATAGGCTGTCTTGTCGTTGTCGGTGATCAGGTCTACCACTGTTGTATCATCAGCAAATTTAATGATGTTGTTGGAGTCGTGCCTGGCCATGCAGTAATGAGTGAACAGGGAGTACAGGAGGGGACTGAGCATGCACCCTTGAGGGGCCCCTGTGTTGAGGATCAGCGTAGCAGATGTGTTGTTACCTACCCTTACCACCCGGGGGCAGCCTGTCAGGAAGTCCATGATCCAGTTGCAGAGGGAGGTATTAAGCTTATTGATGAGCTTTGAGGGCACTATGGTGTTGAACGCTGAGCTGTAGTCAATGAATAGCATTCTCACATAGGTGTTCCTTTTGTCCAGGTGGGAAAGTGCAGTGTGGAGTGCAATAGAGATTGCATCATCTGTTGATCTGTTGGGACAGTATGCAAATTGGAGTGGATCTAGGGTTTCTGGGATAATGGTGTTGATGTGAGCTATGACCAGCCTTTCAAAGCACTCATGGGTACAGACATGAGTGCTACAGTTCGGTAGTCGTTTAGGCAGGTTACCTTAGTGTTCTTGGGCACAGGCATTATAGTGGTCTGCTTGAAACATGTTGGTATTACAGTCTCGGATAGGGAGAGGTTGAAAATATCAGTGAAGACACTTGCCAGTTGGTCAGCGCATGATCGCAGTACATGTGCTGGTAATCTGTCTGGCCCTGCGGCCTTGAGAATGTTGACCTGTTTAAAGGTCTTACTCACATCGGCTGTGGAGAGCGTGATCACACAGTCTTCAAGAACAGCTGGTGCTCTCCTGTATGTTTCAGTGTTATTTGTCTCGAAGCGAGCATAGAAGTAGTTTAGCTCGTCTGGTAGGCTCGTGTCACGGGGCAGCTCTCAACTATGCTTCCCTTTGTAGTCTGTAATGGTTTGCAAATCCTGCCACATCTGACGAGCGTCAGAGTCGGTGTAGTATGATTCGATCTTAGTCCTGTATTGACACTTTGCCTGTTTGATGGTTCGTCGGAGGGAATAGCGGGATTTCTTATAAGCTACCGGGTTAGAGTCCCGATCCTTGAAAGCGGCAGCTCTAGCTCAGTGCGGATGTTGCCTGTAATCCATGGCTTCTGGTTGGGGTACGTCACTGTGGGGACGACGTCATCAATGCACTTGTTGATGAAGCCAATGACTGATATGGTGTACTCCTCAAAGCAATCAAAGGAATCCCGGAACATATTCCAGTCTGTGCTATCAAATTAGTCCTGAAGCTTAGCATCTGCTTCATCTGACCACTTTTTCATTGCTCTGGTCACCGGTGCTTCCTGCTTGAATTTTTTTGCTTGTAAGCAGGAATCAAGAGGATAGAATTAAGGTCAGATTTGCCAAATGGTGGGCAAGAGAGAGCTTTGTATGCGTCTCTGTGTGTGGAGTAAAGGTGGTCCAGAGTTTTTTCCCTCTGGTTGCATATTTAACATGCTGATAGAAATTTGGTAAAACGTATTTAAGTTTCCCTGCATTAGAGGCCCCAGCTACTAGGAGCGCCGCCTCTGGGTGAGTGTTTTTTCATGTTTGTTTATGGTGGAATACAGCTCATTCAATGCTGTCTTAGTGCCAGCCTCTGACTGTGGTGGTATGTAAACAGCTACGAAAAATACAGATGAAAACTCTCCACCTCAGGCAAGCAACAGCTCGAGACTTCCTTAGATATCGTGCACCGGCTGTTATTTACAAAAATACATAGTCTGCCGCCCCTTGTCAAACAAGACGCCGCTGTTCTATCATGCAGGTGCAGCGTATAACCAGTATGTTGATAGTGTCGTCGTTCAGCCACGTCTCCGTGAAGCACGATATTACAGTTTTGAATGTCCCGTTGGTAGTTTAATCTTCCGCATAGGTCATCTATTTTATTGTCCAAAGATTGCACATTTGCTAGCAGAATGTAAGGAAGTGGAAGTTTATTTGATCGCCTACGAATTCTCAGAAGGCAGCCCGCCCTCAGGCCCCTTTTTCTCCCCCTTCTCTTCACGCAAATCACAGGGATCTGGGCCTGTTCCCGAGAAAGCAGTATATCGTTCGCGTCGGGCTCTTCAGACTCATTAAAGGAAAAAAAGGATTCTGCCAGTCCGTGGTGAGTGATCGCAGTCCTGATGTTCAGAAGTTATTTTTGATCATAAGAGACAGTAGCGGCAACATTATGCACAAAATAAGTACAAAATTGAGTTACAAACAAGAAAGAAAAATGAACAATCATTTGGGTGCACGTAAAACATCTGCCTTCTTCTCCAGCGTCATCTTACATCATGATTTGTTATCAGGGATATTATACTTTAGTAATCCACAATGACCTGGTAATGTAAAAGTCTAATAATTACATTGTCTTCCATATTCCTACAAAACAAATCAAATTTATTTATATAGCGTTTCGTACATCAGCTGATATCTCAAAGTGCTGTACAGAAACCCAGCCTAAAACCCCAAACAGCAAGCAATGCAGGTGTAGAAGCACGGTGGCTAGGAAAAACTCCCTAGAAACTCCCTATCTGTATCCTACAGATACCTGGAGATTGCTTCAAAACGAATTGCCTACAGTTAACGTGTAGGTTACTGCAAGGTTGGTTGACCAGGGCCATCTGGGACTGCCTCCTTGAGGAATTCAGGTGTGTGAAGGCTACTTGTGTCATGCATAACATCATGAGGATGGACACGAGGACCAGGAGGGGGGTCTGCAACTCGCCGTCGTGGAGAAGTCTGCTGTTTCAAGGATGGGTTCCAACAACGTGTGCGGGAGATCCGTGTGCGGGAGATCTTCACCTCCTACTTTATTGAAGAGGATGCTGTTCCCTGGCAAAACCATAGACTACACTATGCACAACCAAAGGGTATTTTAAGAGCCATTCACATTGCAATAAGAGTACTTTTCCATTTACTTAGCTAAGTCAACTGCAGTTATTCAATTCCCAGTTTCTCTCCCTTTGATTTCTACTTCTTAGGTGAGGGTACTGTTTAGGTAAGAGTGTGATGTCTGTACAAAAACAAAACAGGCTATTTTAAATCACCCATATTGAAAACATATTGAAAAAAATGTAGGACTATTAGACACCCTATAACCCACATACTTATGTATCAATCTGATTGATGGATTGTGTTGTGCAGTAAGCAGGCTCAGGTGTATAACTGTAGCTCCTTCCATCTTCAAAGAATAGGCAAGAGGGCCAACCATGGAGAATAGTAAGACACTTCATTATTTCTATAACTACACTATATTGTTTGCCCTTGTGTGTCCGTTCATGTTTTTCAGGATAAAGTACTTTGCAGCCTTTTAGTGTGGTGTGGCCACCAGGTAATTCCACACCCACAGATTCCTGTTGAACACTGTCTCTTAAACGACCTTGTTTTCTCAATAATGGTCTCTCTGCTTCACTTCCTCCCTCTCTCCTCTTCTCCCTAAATCCTCTAGCTTATATCAGCTGTGTCAGTGAACACCTCCCGGATCTGAACTGGCTACATAGATGGCACAGCATGATCAGAGGTGAGAGGTCACTTGGTCAGGTCAACAGGAATTATTAGTAAAGAGATGCTTTACATTGAAATACAGATATAAATGCACTGGTCCCAGAGTTAATGACCCAAGGTCAGTTTTGCATTTCACCTCCTGATTATTATGATGACTAACAATATTAGAATAAAAAATAAGAACACAAGGCTTATTAAACATGCTATCTCTCTCTCTCCATCTGTCTCTTGTCTGCAGGTATGTTTTGATGTGAGAGAGGATGCCAACCCCCAGTCCCATCATCGCCACCCGCTTTTAAGATAACCTTCGGGCTGAATAAAGACACTATTATGTAATTATGATGAACTGAGAGAATATTTGGGTAGCACTGTGATTCATTAATCATATGCTGCCTTCGCTTCTCCTATGTTCTTACCTCTTTCCCTTTCTGTCTTTTACACCTCTCTCGCCACCTCCTCTTTCTTCCTCTGTTTTTATAATGCACAATGTGCATCAGATGTGCATTGAAGTACAGATTGAACTTGTATTTATAATATTACAATTAAAGTATTTATAATACGTGTATTTATAACAGTTGGATAATGAACTTTTTTCAATAAAGCATTTCACATTCTCTACTGGTTGAAATTAAGTCTCTCATTTGATGAAATACTACACCTATCCTGTGTTCATCAGATCAATGCAGATGAAGGGCATTAGATATTGAGAAGAACCGGTTTTAGAGTATTTACATGATGCATAGGAAGTGTAGTGTACTGTTTTCTAAAATTCTATTTCTGTATATATGAATTACAAATCAGCCTTTAACTAGTTAAATCCTTTTTCTAGTCTATTAGTTACAATGTGTACCCATTGATGTCCCAGGACCAGGAGTGGTAAACACTGTTGAAGTGTATAATTGTAATACATACATGCAGACACAGCATCATTCAAAGACTGGGATTTGATACTCCTGGTATTGGATATGACTGAAAAATAATCTCAAAGGCGGGGATCTCATGCATGGTAATAACTACATGTATATACAACTTGCAGCCTTGGCTTATATTATATTCGACTCAATTCATAGGCTTCATTAATGCCATTAAGACTGTTTTGAAGTTGATACAACTGGCTATGATAGCTGAGGTTCATAGCTAGGTTCTGAACTAATATTTATACCAAACCTTTGGTTCCATACACAGATCGGCTACATAGCTAGCTACACATCCATAGGCATAGAGGTATTTTTATCCTCCACTGCACAATAAGCAAGAACATAACTAGCTACGTTATTTAATCTGCATTGCATGGCAAATATCAGCAAGGCAAGATTAGAAAATTATACATTCAATTTGCAGTAAATGCTTTAGCAAGCTAGATTCTTCACATCCACTGTTTCACACGATGACAGCCTGGTTTGCTGGTTGTTTCAGGAGTCCCTAAAACATTAAACAACCAGAATTACAATTTCATACTCATGTCACAACATGCATAAAGCTAGCCAGCTAGTTGGCTAATGTTAGCTAGTCAGCTAGCTTGCTATATCACGATTTTCGTAAATGAACTTTATGATAAGAAAAATATGCATAATTGTTTGTCTCTACATTAACTAACATATTCCTGTCAACTTCATTATGATGTTATAATCGCTTAGTATTGTTGTATTTTTGTCAGACATTTTTGCTGAAGAAAGTCTCCAGCATTGTGTCGCAGAGCGTCAAATTCGTCATGGGAACCACTCGATATGATTGGTCATCGCCCAGCGGCCGCCGCTGGTGATTTTGCCTCCCACACCACCTTCTCACTGCCCAAAGGTCAACCGCCCTCTCCGCTTCTCACCGCTTTCCTTCCATTGAAATGAATGGGAAGCGATGTTTCATCGCCTGGCATCCTATGCTAGTGTATCATGAGAGTAAAACTGTGTAGAAATTATAATGGATATACATTTATACAGTTTCTTGACTGTGTCGAGCGTGCTAATAATCACCTGAATTAAAGCTAGACAGCCAGGGAATATGGATAGAGTATGATTATTTTGCAAATTTTGAAATAACACATTTTTTGGGCGGTCCCCGAAATTCATTGAAGACTGATGGCGGCCCCCGAGGCAAAATGAGTTTGACACCCCTGGATTATAAGGGGACTGGAATCTTTCTTTCATTAAAATGAATCACAACGGTCTTGGGGAGGGTTCTTTCTATAAGGTATCCCCCCGTCCATTAGCACTTAAAGCAACTCATGAGATCAGTAATGACAAAAAAAATGTACTAGATAACATCTCTTTAAGTGTCCCTTCCGGATGGGTGTAGCATATGGACAGGCATGACAGCTCTGCTACATTCACTGCAGTCAGAGGCAGGTATTTTTCAGTATTAATGGGACTCAAGTTCTGTGCCTGCCTTTAAAAAAACATTAAACAAAAAACAATGGGTTCTGGAGAGCTTAGAATTGCCTAAGACAATTGACATGAAAGTGTCTCTCTCTGACCCCTCTATCCCAGGAGGACTCTGGGTATTGTGCCATTGATTTCCTCTGAAAATCACCTGTAATGAGCTTGCGTAACCACACCAGGGATGTTGGGTAAACAGTGGGAAGAACCATTCCCCAACTCCCAAGCTCCCTCAAAGACTAAATGAGATTGGAGTCTGTTACTAACTGGG
The DNA here is from genome assembly GCF_036934945.1 of Oncorhynchus masou masou. NCBI lineage: Eukaryota > Metazoa > Chordata > Actinopteri > Salmoniformes > Salmonidae > Oncorhynchus > Oncorhynchus masou. The sequence goes on along the minus strand of NC_088226.1, from coordinate 15,889,963 downwards.
TAATGCAGTATTCACGAGCGTGTGTACAGAGACGTGTTAATTAGAAGCAGTCAGTGGTGGGGTGCACCACACACATGCTGCCTGCTACCACACATAGTGTGTGTATGTGTATGTGTACGTGTGTGTCTCTGTCTGTGTGTGCCTGTCATTCAACTATTCTCCTCGGGGTACTGACAAGAAAAAGGGAGGACAGACATGTATTCATAGCCTTATCTCCCTCCCTCCCTCCATCCTTCCCTCTCTCTCTTTCAAAAGGTATATGTCAGATACGGAACCTACAAAGAAAAAATAACATTTACTCTCTCTCTCTCTCTCTCTCTCTCTCTCTGTCTCTCTGTCTCTCTCTGTCTCTCTCTCTCTCTCTCTCTCTGTCTCTCTCTGTCTCTCTCTCTCTCTCTCTCTCTCTCTCTCTCTCTCTCTCTCTCTCTCTCTGTCTCTCTCTCTCTCTCTCTCTCTCTGTCTCTCTCTCTGTCTCTCTCTCTCTCAAATTCAAGCTGCTTTATTGGCATGAAAAACATTGTGTCAATATTGCCAAAGCAACAATGTATACAATATACATTGTAACAAAATTATAAATGATAGCAAATATAAAATATAAAAGTGTAGTAAATAATAATACAAAATTAAATACAAAAATAATAATAATTACAGTAATAACATTAATAGCAATAATAAGTAAGTTACTGCTTACTATGCAGATGTTATTATTCAGTGTCCCTCAGGCTATGGCAGGAAAATACATATTTGGCTGCAAGAGGAGCCATTGCTCCTTCGCCCATGAGTATTCTTAGTTTTTCCTCTGGGTTCAATTTGTAAAAATTTGGAATATGCTTAGTAATTTCTGTGAATAATGAATCTCTTTGTGAGGAATATTTATCACAGTAAAGGAGAAAGTGCATCTCTGTCTCTACCTCCCCTGTTATGCAGTGACCACATATACGCTCCTCTTTGGGTAGCCATGTATTTTTATGTCTCCCGGTTTCTATTGCCAATCGGTGGTCACTCAGCCTGTACTTGGTAAGGATCTGTCTCTGCTTCGTATCTCTGACAGAGTAGAGATAATCAGCCAATTCATATTCTCTGTTTAGGGTCAGATAGCAATTTAGTCGGCTTTGTGATTTTGTTTCATTTTTCCAATGTTGTAAATATGATTCCTTTGATTGGTTCATGATTTTGCTTATTGGAATTCTTTCTTTTGAAGCAGTGCTGGTGTCAGCTTGGTTGGTGAGGTCCAACACCAGCTGACTGAGAGGGCTCGTTTCTTTGCTCAGCTCTTGGGTTTGAAGTGATTTAAATTGCAGACTTGAATTTGGACTTGAATTCAGATGTAGCCAAAATTTTAATGATCTTTTCTGTATTTTCATTATTACTGGAAAACGGCCCAATTCTGCCCTACATGCATTAGTTGGTGTATTTCTCTGGACTTGTAGGATTTTCCGACATAATTCTGCATGTAGGGCTTCAATTGGATGTTTGTCCCACATTTTAAAGTCCAGTTTATTGAGTGGCCCCCAAACCTCACTTCCATAAAGAGCTATTGGTAGGATTACACTGTCAAATATTTTAGTCCAAATTCTAATTGGGATGTTGATTTTGAATAATTTCATTTTTATTGCATACATTGCTCTGCGGACTTTTTCTTTGAGTGCATTCACTGCCATATTAAAGTTTCCCGATGCAGATATGGTCAGACCAAGATAGGTGTAATTTTTTGTGTGTTCAATTAAGGTGTTGTTCAGGGTGAATTTATATTTGTGTTTCTGACATCTGGGTTTTTTTTGGAAAATCATGATTTTAGTTTTTTGGAAATTTACTGCCAGGGCCCAATTATGGCAATATTGCTCCAGAATATTAATTTTCTGTTGAAGACCTTCTTTGGTTGGTGATAGAAGTACCAAG